>NC_034594.1:145030335-145051860 GCF_900095145.1 Mus pahari
TCTCTCTCTCTCTCTCTTTTTCTTTATATCTCTCTCTCTCTCTCTCTCTCTCTCTCTCTCTCTCTCTCTCTCTCTCTCAGTTGTCTGAAACTACCTATTTTCAGACAAGCTATGCCTCTGAGCCCCTGGGTCTGAAGAGATAAAAGCAAGAGTGTCGGGAGTGAGGCTGGTGAGATGGCTCCGAAGTTAAGAGCACTGACTGCTCTGCTGAAGATCCTGAGTTCAAATCCCAGCAACCACATGGTGGCTCACAACCACTGGTAATGAGATCTGATGCCCTCTTTTGGTGTGTCAGAAGACAGCTACAGTGTACTTATATATAATATATTATGTGTGAATAAATCTCTGGGCTGGAGTGAACCTCAAGCAGAGGTCCTAAAAATTCAGTTCTCAACAACACATGAAGGCTCACAACCATGTGCAGTGTACTCACATACATAAAATAAATAAATCTTTAACAAACAAACAAAAAACCAAACCCAAACAAAAACAAACAAAAAACCCCCAAGTGTCAAGAGGAAGCTCTCAGGACTGCCACCTGCCACCCTGCTGTAGACTGTGAGTCCGGTCAGTCCGTGGAAAGCCCAGGAGACCAGGTTAAAGGCTGGTAGAGTCCCTCTCATGTTCCCCAGAGCTCAGTCCAAGAAGAAAACAGACAGTGTCATTTCATGGCTTTGCCCAGGGGAAAACAAACCTTTTGTGACCAGAGACAAAAAGATATCGCTTGGCTAGGGAGCTTCCTCTCCGAACTCACAGAACTGAAGAGCAGGTTGCAGATTCCAGTTTAGGGCAGAATCACTAGGTGATCTTGAGTTATGAATGAGCGTGGCTGTTCCTTGGCTCCCTCCTCCACGATGCCATCCTAACTCAGTGGGTAGGAAGTGGGGCCAACAGCACCAGCATGTTAACCATCTCTCTGTGGGACTCTAAAGCAGACAGGACAAAGTCTGTGCTTTATTAATAAGAACAATTAACATAGGACCAGAGGATATAGATAAGTCGGGGGGCACTTTGAGATTCTGGGATATGTGATACGGACGAGATGAGGACTTAGTTGTTCAGAGGTACTGGGGAACAGCCTTAGGTGTGACATCGCTGTATGCTTAAAGGTCAGTCTGCTGTATGTACAGGCTGCTGCCGGCATGGGAAGCAAGGAGCTGGGTTCTGTATCCCAGCATCAAAGCTCTTCAAGCTGATGGGTGCTTTTGGCTTATCTTCCTCATATTAGCGATTTTTGCCATTTTCTTTTTAACAGTCTCGGACAGTTGCTGATGAATGAGCGGCCCCTTGTCTTCATGCCATGCCTCCTGTAGCCAGCCCAGCTCACATTAATTGAGACTTCATCATGGGCCACTCTATGCTAAGTGCTTTGGTTTCCACCCATAGAGCGCAGGCGTGAGAGTCCTGTTCTGGAAGAGCCAAGCAGTCTCGTTCCAGTTGTGTGGCCTTCCCGTTGTCTATCCTAGAGCAATCTGTTGCCCATCAATGCCAAGGATAACGCCTTCCTTTCCTGACACACCCAAGCCTTTCCACACATCTGCCTATTCTTTCTGATTTTAAGGGAGGACGGTCTTGTCATCTAAGACACATCCCGTTTACTGTGCTCTGGATGTCGTTTGCCTACAACCTTGTGGGTGGGGAAGAAGCCTTACTCCATGTCTCATGTCCCCACCGCCTCAGTTTTTGCTGTCCCCGCTTCCTGGATCCTTTCCTCGGGATGGGTACAGTTACCTTTCTCTTGTCAGCACTAATTAAGCTTTTCTGATAGACTCTGCATCCTCTTTTTCTCATCTCTTATTTCTTTTCTGTGCCAAAGGCAAGCTCACAGTCTCTCGGTCATATCTGAGCAAGGTCTCTAGGCGAAGCCCATACCTTCATGTGGATAAGCTTTCTGTCTCTCTGCATTAGAAAGCTCATGGCCATATTCTTACTCGCCCTTTGTCTTATATTTTGAGCCCATCTCTTCCTTTTAACCTTCGCAATTAAGGCTATACCACTATATCACAGTATCTTTAATGGCATTTCCAACTCTGGTTTGCCGTGCTGCCTTCTCCTGAATTCTTTTCAGTGTCGGAGTGGCTGTGAGAGCTCTTCCCAGTTGTCAACTTGACTATATCTGGAATGAACTGCCACCCAGAAACAACTGTGATCCAGATACTGAGGCTAGATGACACAGACTTTTGATCTGGATCTTGGAGCATAGTAGCCATGAAAAGTGGAGGCCCAGGCAAGGTGATACAGGCCTTTAATCTCAGGAGACAGAGGCAAGCAGATCTTTGAGTTCAAGGCCAGCCCGGGACAGAGCAAGTTCCAAGTAAACAACAGTTTAGGCCCAGGTGTGGTGGCACACACCTTTAATCTGAGTCACACCTTCTGCTGGAGGCCTACATAAAGACAATGGGAGAAAGGCTTTCTTCTTCTTTGCCTGCTTGCACTTGCTTGCCAGCAGAGCTGTTGGAATCCTTATTCTTCAGGATTCCAGCTTAAACAGAAGCGCAACAACCAGCCTCATGGGACTGGGTAACAATTTGATTCTTGGACTTCCCATTCACAGCTGTCCATTGTTGGGTTAGTTAGACTACAGACTGTAAGTCATTTTAATAACTTCTCTTAATATAGAGAGACATTCCATAAGGTTTGTGACCCTAGAGAACCCTCATACAGTGGCTAATGCACTGTCTAAGGATTAAGGCATCCCCCAGGCCCTGTGCCTCTGGAGCTGTTTCTCTACGCGTAGCCTCATCTTAACCTCTTTTCCATCTGCTTTTCTTGGTTCTCCTGTTCTAGACGCTCTCTGTGCCTCAGTGTGCTCTGACCCCTCTCCCACTTTGATGACGTCACATTCTGGTTCTCACTGAAGGGATGCTCCTTTCTCCTCTTTCACAATCGATCCTTCGGGTGCACTTCAACCATTTGAACATCTTTTTGTTTCGCTCCAGCCACCTTCATGGTTCAATTGGATAATTACCCCTTTAACACGGACATTTAAGAGGGAATGAGAAAAAAGGGAAAGCGTTTATGAAATGTACAGGCCCGCCCCACAATGGGAGGGTGCATACGTGCCCACCCACAATGGGAGGATGCATGCAGGCCCACCCCACAATGGGAGGGTGCACACAGACCTAACCCACAATTGGAGGATGTGTGAGGGTCTGCCCTACAATTGGAGGATGCATGCAATCCAGCAAATTTCCCACCTTCAGAAGAAGATTTACGGAGAATTTACTTGCTAATAGTTTGTTCAGGACTGACTCTGCCATGTGGATCCTCATCTTTCCAGATCCAAAGAGAACTTTCTCTATCCAAAGAACAACTTTTCATTGCTCCCTCCTCCCTAGGCCATACACAACAGTTAGAATGAAGACATTTCTTTCTCATTGTTTTACTTTCTTTTAAAGACCCAGATGGAAGAGAGAGTGCTGGTGTGGACAACTAGTGTTCCCTTACGTTTAAGAATCATAGGGAATGTGCTTCTGAATTATCTCATGGAAGGCCAGTGAGGCTGAGGCATTTACCTACCCACCTACCCACGCTCCATCACTCCATTGACGGGCATATACCCAAGCCCTGCTCCTAAGCTGTGCCCGTGCTTGGATTGAGTTAGCTTCTCTTTGCTGCAGTGCTACTGATATCACTGCAATAGAAAAACAAAGCATGTCCTGGAGGAAAAACTTCAGCAAGTAAGGTAGTGAGGACGACTTAATCATAAAAACTGTCTAGGATAGAAACCCAGTGTGAAAGTGACACACCGCAGAAAGCCTGAAGTACATGCTATAAACAAGATGTTGGAATGGATCTCTTCCTGCTTGGCTAGCTGGAGCCGACCATGTGACAAATGCCAGAAGGTCAAAGGCAGCATGAGGGAGATCAGATCGCTCCTTGCAGAGGAAATTAAGACGAACCTGCACCATTGCTCTTAGAACCCCTCATCCATGGACAGAGAGGGCTGAGAGAGGGCAATTGTGAAAAAAATGGATTTAACCATTACTTTGGAATTTTGCCCTGCAGAAGACAGTCTGAGGGGACAGCAACCTAAGACTGGCTCAGGAAAGTTACAATTGAATATGGACTAAGGTCTGATTCCCACCTAGGAATCAGAGGAGAGCCATAGCATTGAAGCTGCACTGTAGATCCTGGAATCTGTCAGGGAAGTGATATTTACAGTAGCCTACCAATGAGACATGGCTTGCTTGGTTACCCAGAGACCACTGTAACAGGGGCTTGTGTGTGTGTGTGTGTGTGTGTGTGTGTGTTCTCTGTGCAGAGAGGTATGTTCCAGATGTCTAGGAATGGAGGAAAGAATTGTAAAAATCTATCCAGAATAGAGATGCCTTAACCAGCAAAAGTCCTCAATAGAAAAAAGTTCCTTTTAACCATCTCCCAGGACACAAGAGTATGAGTCACTCAGCCAGATAAGAACAATTTGTCACACATACCCCCACTCCCCCCTCTTTCTGGAGAAGGAAATATGAGCTGTGGGAGACATTGCTGGGAGCGGCAAAGAGAAAAGGGCAGGGGTGGTGGCGAGCTGAGGGGTGAATGGTATGGAGACCTCCCTGTCCCATTGCTTACCCATGCTAATGGGGAGAGATTATTTCATTGTAAGTTAGGTTTGGAGTTTTAATTTGTCACGTGGGATAAGAACTTGTCATTTCTGAACTGAGACCAGAGACCAAGGGAAATGTTCCCACCTAGGGCGGTGGCAGACTGCAGATTAAAGGAGCGTTGAGAGAGAGGAAGGGAACTGTGTTCAGATCTCAGTCCATGAACTGAAGCAACAGTTCTTTAAATATGTTGAGAAGCAACTCTCTCCACACTGGGTGGGAAGAGCTCAGTGAGGAATGGAGGTAGCAAGTATTTTTCTCTTTCCAAAGACATACTGGACTGTTTATATTTATGGGGGCAGGCTCAATAAATGTGAGCCCAGACATCTCTGGCTATCAGCATGCTCACTGTAGCAGCAATAGAGGTGGCCTCTTGATCTCCCTTTAAGAGATAACTTTCTTCATCTGCAGGGATGAAGGGTATCCAGCATCTCTTGAAGCTGGAGTTACAGGTAGTTGTAAGCTGCCTGATGTGGGTTCTAGGTATCAAATTTGAGTTCTCTGCAAGAACAGTATGTGCTCTTAAACACTGGGCCATCTCTCCAACTCAAGGTCCTTTCTTTTTTAACTTTTTAAAATTAATATATGTTCTACAAAATAATGGGTTTTCCTGTAATACTTTCATGCGTGTAACATGCGTGTAACATACTTTGAATTTGCTCTCTAGTATCTTTTCTTGTCTCCACCCCTGATCTTTCTTTCCAGTCCTTATGTTGTCTTCCTATCACTATCATGATTTCAAAAAATCTAGACTCTGTATATGAGAAAAAATGGTTTATTTTGTTTGACACGATTACCTCTGATTCCATTTCCATTCCTATCAATGACTTAATTTCATTGTTTATGGCTGAATAAAATTTATGGTGTATACACAACATATCTGCTTTATCCATTCACCTGTTGCTGGGCACTTAGGCTAATTTTGGAATAGCTACTGTGAATACAGTTGCAGTAAACTTGAATGTGCAGGATCACTGCATCTTTCTGACTTGATTCTTTTGAGTATATTGCCCAGGAATGGTATAGCTAGATCATATGATAGTTCTGATTTTAGTTTTTTTTTTTTTTAAAGAACCACCATACTGATTTCCATAGTGACTCAAATTAATTTACATTCCCACTAATTTCAGTTTTTCTTCTAGTTTCATTTCTGTTATTGTGATAAAATATCCTAGCAGAAAGAAACCTGGAGAAAAAACAGTTTTTTATTTTTATTTTTTTTATTTTTTGTAGCTCATGATTCCAGGGTACAGTCTATCAAAGCAGGGAAAACAGTATCAGGATCCTGATAAGGTCACATCAGACTAACAAGAAACAAATACATACAAGGCTAGTCGATCACACATGCAGTCAAGAGCAGAGGGAACCGAATGAATACATGAATGCTTGCTTCTTTGCCTGTGTTTATTTTCTATACAGTTCAGGACCTCTGCCTAGGGAATGGTGCTGCCTACAGTGGGCTGGATTTTCATATGTCAATCAACCCCAGAGACATACCCACAAGCTAACTCAGCATAGACCATCCCTCATTGAGACCCTTTTCCAAGTGATTCTACATTGTATCAAGTAAACATGTAACATAAAGCTAACTATATATCTCTCTACCAAGAATATACATAGGATAAAGGCTCCTTTTCTGAGGAAAATTTTTCTTACCTTAATTCTATATAATCCTTCTCAAATCTGATTTTCTCTATATCATTGATCAACATTGATAATTTGAATGGTTTAAAATCTTTCCATGACATTAACAACTCTAATTTATACCCTTCTTTAAATTACTGTCATTATTATTGTTGTTGTTGTTGTTGTTGGTTTTTTTTTTTTTTTTTTTTTGAGACAGTGAGTGTCTCACTATGTAGCCCTGGCTGACCTGGAACTCAGAGCAATCCACCTGCCTCTGCCTTCTGAGTGTTGGTATTAAAAGGTATGTGCCACTATTCTTGACCTGAAATGACATTTTAAGAGAGAATCAGCCTTATCTTGCTGTCCAGTGTGGGGTCTATGTCCCTCTCAATTCATATCACAACTAAAAGAAAAAAAAAAAAGCAAACTCACATAGTTTCTGGAACACTTGATACCCTGCCAGTGGAGAAGGAGGATGTCCTCAAATTCTTTGCAGTAAGAACCCACTTAGATGGCACCAATCTTGTCTTTCCGATGGAACAGTACATCTTCAAAAGACAAAGTGAAATAATTTAAGTTAAAACAAAACAAAACAAAACAAAAAACTGAGGAGGAGCTGGGAGACGCTGCTGCTGACAGCTCCAGCCATCCTATAGGGAGCCTGAAGAGATGGAGAAGGAAAACCAAGTGTAGCCATAAAAGCAGTGACTATGAAGAAAAACTGTCAGCGTGGAAGGATTACACCTGCTCCTGCGTTCACTGCTCCTTGGCCAAAGTGACAGGCTGGTCTGGAGGTTTTCAGGTGTCTTCTGTGGCCAACCAGAAGTTCCCAGTGAAGACTCAATGTTCAGACACTCCAGGGACTAGTCTGCACCACTCATGCCACCGAATCAGATGGCACTAGCACTGAGTGCTTAAAACTGTTTGCAGACACCAGGCAAAGCGGAAAGGTGGATGGAAGACAGCATCACAAATGGGAATACAAATAGCTTTAAATAGAAGACTTCCCACACTCATCTTTTCTAATGCCATGAAGATGCGTTTAGCAGGGGCCAGGAACAGTGAAACGTAACAGAGGAAATAAAAGATAGACTCTCTCAGGGGAGATAAAGATCACAGCAGCATAGAAAATACTGAGGGGGTGGGGAAGAGTGTTCAGAGGGCCGACAGCTGGGTAGTGCGTGCACATGTGATTTCTACGGGACCGGGGCATGCAGCTGGCTAGAGATAGAAAAGTCAAAGTCTGTATTAGGAAGTGAGATTTGGTTTGAGTTTGGGGGATGGGCAATCTGAGACAGTGGCTACATCATCTGACTGTTAGACTGAGGAGAAGCCTCTTTCCATGAGGGCCAGGGAGGAGTTTAATGGGTACAGAGGAAGTTGGACGGAGAATTATTTCTCTCTCTGCTTCCTGCCAGTGTCAACCAGTCATTCTGCCTCTATGGTCCCCTTACCAGCTTGTGTTTCCACAGCCTAGGCAGCTGGCCAAGTCTCTCTTCCCAGTCAAGAGCTGCCGATATGGGGGCCCTTCTGTGGTCACTCCTGCTGCTGCTTCAGGAAGGTGAGTGTCTCTCTGCTCCTGTGTAAGACTGTCTTTATAGCCTCTGTTCTACTCGGCCTTAGGCTGGCAAGACCCTTCCTTTAGGGATGAATGTGTCAGCCCTTCTGTTGATGGGCACTGAAGGCTGATTGTGGCTCGCTCTGCAATAAACATGGGTGTGCATGTATCACTGTTGTACGTTGATGTGGACTGTGCTGAGTGCATACCTAGATGGGATGTAGCTGAATCTCAGGTTAAGTTGGGGGAATTTCTACTCTGATCTCCAAGGAATGGGTGATGGCCTTCGAGCAGGGTGAGAGAGGATATCCGGGAGACACATGCATGGGGTTGTAGTTCCAGAAGGACAAAAAGGGGAAATGGTGAAGAGATAAATGGGAACCATCTCTTCCCCTCCCTGAGCCCCGCCCCGCCCTGCCCCGTTCCCCTTGATTAACTCAGGTGCAGTGGAAATCTAGAACTACAAGAGGTAGCTAGAGAGTCCTGCGATGATGCATGGTGATGCATGGAGCTAGAGAAGGTGCTCAGAGGAGGATGAGTCATAGCTACTCTGTTACCTCACTGCCGCCACCAAGAGATATCAGCCAGGCTCTATGCATCTCTTTTTCAGCCAAAGGGTTTTCTGGAGATGATGAGGACCCTGAGGAAGTGGCTGGTGTCCTTCAAGAGTCTATCAACCTCTCTCTGGAAATACCATCCAATGAAGAAATTAAGCACATCACCTGGCACTTTCAAAACAATCTTGCCACTGTGAAGCCAGGCAAAAATGGACAGCCAGCCATTATCATGGCAGTGGATCCTCGCTACAGGGGCAGAGTGAGCATCTCTGAGTCCAGCTACTCCCTGCATATTAGCAATCTGACCTGGGAGGACTCAGGGCTTTACGACGCCCAAGTCAACTTGAAGACATTCCAGTCCCATATCACGATGTCTTACCATCTCCGTGTCTACCGTGAGTTTAGACTCCCTTTATTCTGGCTTTCCTGAGCTTGGCATGGAAGCCTGGGAGCTGGGGTAAGCCTTAAAAGGCTGAAACTGGAAGGCAGACTGCTTGTAGTGTGGTCTGTTCCAGTGCCTGAGCTTCAGCCGCAGGGAGAATGAACAGGAATGAGGAAACATTGGGTGCTAAGGCTGTTTCCATGGAGGTGCGCAAAGCAATAAGAAAGATAAAGATGGTGTATAGAGCATCAAAGGGCTCTTTTTCACCAAGGAGATTGCTCTAGATAAACAGCTCTGGAGGCCTTTATCCCCAGTGGTTTGAGGATTAATAAACATTTCTTCCCTACTTGAAACAAAATTTCTTCTCCACCTGCCACATTGAATCTACTTTGGATCTTGGAGAGATGGTTACAATGTAAAGGTCTTTGGGAGGGGGAGGAGTGATACTATTCTGTGTAATCGGTGAGGGAGAAGAGGATTTGAAGGTAAGAGGGTGTAAAGCTAAGAGAGTGATGTCAGAAGGTGCCAGGGCTGGGTATCTGTCCCTGCAACCACAAGTTATGCAGTTGTTTTATTTGGTTTTGCTTACTTACTGTTTGAGTAAAGGGCCTCTCAAGATAGCAAGAATGAATACCCAAGGCTTGAGAGACTAGGAAAACAGGCCCAACTCCAGACTGGTCAACGGGTTTGGTTTCTTCTCTTTTAGGGCGGCTGTCAAAGCCCCACATCACTGTGAATTCTAACATCTCAGAGGAAGGTGTCTGTAATATATCTCTGATGTGCTCCATAGAGAGAGCAGGCATGGACGTGACCTACATCTGGCTTTCATCACAGGACAGCACTAACACATCCCATGAAGGTTCTGTCCTCAGTACATCCTGGAGGCCTGGTGACAAAGCCCCTTCCTATACTTGCAGGGTCAGCAACCCTGTCAGCAACATCAGTTCCCGTCGCATCTCTGTTGGCTCCCTCTGTGCAGGTACCAAAGCCCAAGACACCATTCCTGAGCCTGTGCAAGTCCTGCGCCTTGGGACATGATCTCTTTCTACCATGCCTGTGACTTTTTTTTTTTTTTTTTTTTTTTGGATTTACTAATTATATATAAGTATACTGTAGCTGTCTTCAGACACCCCAGAAGAGGGCATCAGATCTCATTACGGATGGTTGTGAGCCATTATGTGGTTGCCGGGATTTGAACTCAGGACCTCGAGAAGAGCAGTCAGCGCTCTTACCTGCTGGGCCGTCTCTCCAGCCCCACCTGTGACTTTTTAAGGAACATACCAGGACTCTAGATCATAATACTCTCCTGCAGGTGCTTACTCCTGGATCGGGGAGTGTCTCCAATTTGTCAATTGCTCTGGATTTCCAGAGGACACTTCTGCACTTGGCTTGAGACTGATAGCTAGATTTCAGTCCCTGAGTGTCCGTGCACAGAATAGGTGTTTCTTGAACATTTGCCATAAGATGGGAGCTGACTATTAACCCAAGAGACATTTGCTACAAGATGGGAGCTGACTATTAACCCAAGAGCCTTTCTGAGAAACTCTAGGTAGATGTCTGCCCACTAAAATTACCAGTCTTCTACTGAACTTCTTCCCTTTCTTCCTATCCCAGATCCTGGCTATCCGGAGAAGCCTTCAATGCTCTGCTTCCTGGTCAAGAGCTTGTCCCTTCTCTTACTCTTGGCAATTCTAACTGTGGGACTCTGCATCTTCCGAGCCCAGAAAAACTATGAGATGCCAAGAGTGAGGAAACTCAAGAGAAACTGCATCAAACTGAGGAAAAGGGGGAAGTCTGGCCCTACCCCCGTCTGATCAGCTTTTGGAGTCCTCTTCTGAGCTTTGTTTCGGGCTCTAGGGAAATTCTCTGGGGGACTGGTGGGCTTGGGGATCAGAGTGGAACATCTAAAAGGGTGTATTCCCCCGAGAGACACCATCTGGCAATCAAGTCAAGTCCCATGGGGCACCTGTGCTTGATGCTTCTGTTTGCACTGGGCAGTCCAGGAAAAATGTTTCCCACCCTTCCTACCTGTCTCAGCATCTTTACTGAAGCCCATGCCCTTCTCAAGCTTGCCTCTGGGTGGGGAAATGAGTCTATTCGGGTGAATTGTTTATTTTTGCTGCATGCATCCTGTCTTTTTATTTTTTAATTGATTATTTTATTTACTTGCATTTCAAATGTTATCCCCTTTCCTGGTTTCCCCTCTGGAAACCCCCTACCCCATCCCTCCTCCCCCTGATTCTATGTGGGTGCTCCCCCCCCCACTCCTGCCTCCCTGCCCTGGCATTCCTCTATACTGGGGCATTGAGCCTTCACAGGACCAAGGGCCTCTCCTCCCACTGATGCCTGATAAGGCCATCCTATGCTACATATGCGACTGGGACCACGGGTCGCTCCATGTCTACTCTTTCCAACTTAAGTCTTAATATACTCTAAACTACACTGAGAGACTTTCTCAGCTAATTGAACTTGTGAGTCCTAAATGACAGCAGTTCATTTAGAATTCTATATAAGTGTTATGTCTAAGACTCTTTGCTTTCCTGCCCTGTCTTTATTCTGGCTGCAAATTTAACTCCTACCCAGTGTACCAAATCTACATAGAACCTGTCTCACTAGAAGGTGGAAGGGTCCCCAGGTCAGTCCTTCTCTGGGTTATAGTTGAGCTTGGTGACCTCTGTCATCTTCCTGATGCCAGCTGCTCTGAGCCCTGCTGCTCACCTGGTAGAAGTGACAACATGCTGAATCCATTGCCAAGATCTTCGATTCTTGACTTTCAGTTACAGCTGATACTGTTCAGCTGGGTGTGGTGGCGCACATCTTTAATCTCAGCATTTAGGACAGAGGCAGGCAGAGCTCTGAGTTCAAGGCCAGCTTGGTCTACAATTGAATTCCAGGATATTCAGGGGGCTACACAGAGAGACCCTGTCAGAGTTGATGGGCCTTCTGATTAGAATTTTGGGTCAATGTAGAACTCTTTGGCCCTTGCTTTTTCCATAGCTCTAGATCTGACATGCCTATCACACACTTTCCCCAAAATCAGATCTTACGTATTTTACTTAGGCAGCTGCCAGGGTTCAGGGGAGGAGCAGGAATAAGAGAAACTACTTAATCTGTAGGACAGGGTGAGTAATAAATAAATCGATGGAGGTGACTGATACACCAAGGAGGGCACTGGGTGAGATCTCAGGAGATTTTTGGTTTCGCTCTGTCATTTTTCCCCTGGTCTGGGATACTGTGTTTATCCAACATCCACTGAGCCATAGTTCAATTCCACAAAGAACACATAATTGAAAGGAAGACATAGGTGTAGCTTTTTGAAGTTCATATGTTTCCACCAAGTTGGTATGGGCTGGGATCCCTTCAGAGCCTTGGAAGAGGTACCTGCGGGGTAGGAAGAGCCATGAGGCATGATGTCTTTCTGGTCAGGCAGATGCTGCTCTCCGAAGTGTCTTCCAAGAATAGGAACAGGAAGTCTCTGGTATAGGAAGATGCATCAGGGGACCATGGAGACCAAGAGCACCTGGCTTTCAGAAAGCAGGGCACATGATCGGACTACTAGGGCAGTCTAAGAGGAGGCTCTTCCAGGAGCGGGGGACAGTTTAGAAGCCAAGTCCATGTGCACAAAGAACATCTTCCCCCGGTTTCTGTGAAGGAGGTGGGATCTCTTGAAGCTTATATGTAGAGGTTGAAAAACTAGCCCCCAATGCACTCCTAAGACTGTAAACTGATATTCTAAGGGCCAGGACTCTTGTCTCTGTAGAAAGCAGTCCTTGGCCTGAGGCTGGTCATCTGGGCCTCCTTTAGGTTCTGACCAGTCTGTCTTCAACAAAGGTCTATAGCTTCAACTTCTGTCATAGCAGGTGCCACTGCAAGGTGAAAGTCTGTCTGGAAAAAACACTTGGTATCCTTTATTCCACCCCCCCCCCCACACACAGAGAAGGACGGCACATGTCTAATGTCTTTTAGGAGTTGGCATACATATAGAAACAAAACGCCCCTGTGTGACTGGTCCAGCGATCTCCCTGCAGTTAGCAGAATCCCTTCTTCTCAAAGCCAATCTCTGGACAGAGAAAGCCCAAAACAGCCTGGAAAACGAGGCTGAAACCTGGAAGCAAGTGTACCCTTGGAAGCCAGGATAGTAACGTGGCAGTCAGTATGCTGTAAGAGACTCTTACTTGCCAATTGGAATAGCAAACTGCCACCACGGTTCCTGCCATGATGATAACGGACTAAACCTCTGAACGGTATGGCAGCCCCGGTGACATATTTTCCTTTATAAGAGTTGCTGTGGTCATGGTGTCTCTTCACAGCACTGCAAACACTACCCTAAGACAGGGGTAGTAGGAAAGACGGTGCTGCTGCTCCAGCCTCCTTCCCCCTGGTATAAGTCCTTACTGTGGCTCAAAACACCCAGGCACCTAGAAGAATGGTCCACTTTCAGGACTTACTAGAGATGGACGGCCAATTACAGCACTGGGATCATATCTGGATGGCCACTATAGGGGGTGGTGTGACAGCGACCTGGGTGTGATTAAAATCTCCCCTAAGGGTTCATTCCCCACCATGATTTCAATATGAGTTTTACGGGAGTCAGACTGTGGCGAGGACAGTATGTTGCTACCACGGGGGGGGGGGGTTCTGGAGGAACTCACTGGGACATAAATCTAGACAGTGTCGCTTGAACCTGGTGGGAAAGCAAACTGCAAGCCTGCACCCCCACAGCAGAGCCAAGCTGAGGACATACAAATTTCTGAGGGCAGCTTTATTTCTGCCTGTGGATGCAATGTCCAAGGGTGATGATGTGGCTGCCGGCGCTGAAGAGCGCTTAGGGAGCACCAGTTTTCTAATAGTGACTTCCGTTGGATCTGAACGCGGGTCCCGAATGTGCCTAGGTGGGAAATCTTGGGCAAGTTCCTCCATCTGGTCTGGCCGCTGTTCTCTCACTAATAAAGGGAGCTGCGCCCACTTCGCGGGGTCTTAGCGCAGATTACACGAGCAATAGAGTAAACCATGCTTCTACCCCAGGGCCTGGCACCCTGCAAGGATCAGATACTCCGTCCATTCGCTTTCGATCTTCGCTGTCAGGGTGCCTGTCATTTCTTCCCCCCTGGGCTTATTTCTCTAGGTTGTTGGTGCTAGAAGCTCTGGCAGCCCCAACCTAGGAGCTCAGCCCTCAGCAAGCTACACACAAGGGAGGAGCCTGGGCAAAAGCTGGGAGCTCGCCAACACAGACAGGTATTTCCAGTCCAGCGAGAGGAAATGGGTGGGGGTGGGGATAAAGATAGAAGAGGAGATCAGATGGGCCCCAGACTTGGGTGGATCCCCAGGGAGGGGGCGGGGAGTCGTGCTTTCCTCCAAGTGCTCCTGCCCCTGGCTCAGATTTCAACCTTCGATGCCTCCTTTGTGGCACGCTTGTTCAGAAAGGGGAGAAGGCCACAGGTAGGTTATAAAGGAAGGAGGGCATGCAAGCAGCCTGCAAAGTGGGTAGGCTCCTGCGGTCCTAGGTGTCTGACCCAGTAGTCCCTCTGACGCGAGGCGGGAAGCAGCGATCAGCCTTTCCCCGCTTAGTTGTACAGAGCTCCACGAGGGGGCGACCAGAGCCCACGTGCGACCGCGTCCTTCTCTCTTGAAACTACAACTCCCAGGCGGCTCGGGGGTCCCGCCCGCCTTGCTCGGCCTCTGTTGGCTCCAATTGGTCGCCGCGGGAGGGGGATTGGCGGTCTCCAGGGCGACGGGAGGCGCTCGGGGCATCTAAGGCGGGGAGGCGGGTCCGCCCCCTATTGTGTGGCTGCAAGAGCTGAGCTGTGCTGTGCAGAGCAGGTGAGGGTGGGGGTGTCCTGGAGGGTAGAAATGGGGTGCCGGCGGGGACAAGGGGAGCAGCGTGGAGTTGTGGGGGGGGAGGGGAAGCGGGAGAGCTCTAGAGAGAAGTGAAATTACCTGGGGGAGCAGAACTAGGGTAGTTCTGGAAGCGAAGTGGAATTACTGATGGGTGAGCGGGGGTTCCCCGAGATCTGGAAGAGTATTAGAGGTAATGTAGGGGGAGTTCTTGGCGGGTTCCAAAAGAAAGGCATTCCAGGAGCCAGAAAATGCGAGGGAAAAGAGAATTGTTGTGGTAGTCTATCAGAAGTGTATTGTGGGCTGAGCCCGGGAGGATTGGGGGGTAGGGGATTCCCGGGAGAGCGGGGTGGGAGGTGGGGGAGAGAAGGAAAAATAGGGAATTCTGGAGGAGGCCAGGCAGGAGTGCGAAGACCTGCTGCAATTGGAGATTAGTGTGTGAGAAGCTGGAATTTTGCAGACACTGTGAAAAGTGTATGACTGGGATGGGAGTCCTGAGAGAAAGGAGGAGTGCTGGGTGGGAAGCCCGAAAGGACCGAGGACGGATGGGGAGGAGGAGTTGGAAGGGTTTCAGGAAAAGTGGGGTAAAATCGGGGATGCCTTGGTCATCAGGCATTCTTGGTTGGTAGAGCCAGAAAAGAATGGCTTCTATATGGTACAATTTGAAGGTTTTCTAGGGAAATCCGGGAGAGCTGGCTGGGTGCAGCAGAAGGCAAGGGGATTACCAGGAGTCAGGCATACGGGGATGTTATGCAGAGAAGCAGGGATGATACTCCCCTGTGGAGGGTATTCTGCAGACACTGCTGAATCGTGGGAGGCCAGGAAGAGGGTGGAGGGTGGAGGCCGAAGAGCAGAGTCCACCTGGGTTTGCCAGGCCCAGGTCAGGGCACTTTGGTCCTTTGTGACTGCCTTAGACACTGAGGGGGGTGGTGCTGGTGGGAGTGCCTACCTTCCATACTCTAGGGTTCTTTTTGTGTGTCGTAGGGACTCCAAAGCTTGTTTGTTTTCTTCCAGATCAGGCCTTTAGGTTAGGGAAGGAAAGGCCTGGCAAATCCTGGTACCCCCAGGATACTAGAGAGGACTGTGTGGGAGTAATTAGGGTGAAGCACTAAGTCAGGGTGTCTGGCAGCATCATGAAGAAAGTGACTACAGCTCCCAGCCCGGGATCTATATCTGTCCAGATCTGGAGGATGCTACCTCCCTCTCCCAACCCCCCACCCTCCAGCAGGTGGGGAAGGAAGGCTAGCTCCTCCTCTCCCAAGCCCCTGACTCACTGGGCTGCCAGAAGCAGTGTGGACTGAGTGGAGACAGGCTCCAGGGCTCCCCACAGAGAATGGGGAGTGGGGTGAGGAAAGGGGTGTGGGTAAGGGGCTAGATTCTATCTTAGATTTGCTCTAGACTAGCTGTTTCTGAGTAAGAGCCTTAGGATTCCAATGGTCAGACCAGGAGAAAGAGGGAGAGGGAGAGAGAATTCGAGATATGCTATTTGTTGCCTTGCTGATATCAGGAGGAAAGAAAAGGTCCATGGTGGTCTTCATCTCCAGGACTTTCCTGATAAACCCTTTTCCTCTTGTGTGAGGCACCCCTCGTTCCCTTTGCTCACTTTGCTAAGGACACTGTAACACTTGCCGGGCATTCCCAGAATTCTCTTGCTTGTCCTAGGATCCCTGTCCTTACCTGTGCAGCCTCCACCAGACAGCACCCTCATGCTCACTGATGTTCCCATCCTAGCTTCATCTCAGGGCTTCCAGATCTCTGGTTTGGGAGCTAGGAGCGTGGCTGTGGTAGAGTCTGGGAATGAATCCTTAGAGTTGATCTCCAGCAGTGTGACCCAAAAGATCCCTCTGGGCTCTGTGCAGGTCCCTTTCTTTCCTCTACACCCACTTTTTCTTCCCTGTGCCTTGCTCGACCAGGGCGTTCTTCTGTGCTCCTCCTCTGATCAACTCTTTTACATTGCCTTATATTTTGCATTTAGATCTGAGGCCCTCCAGACGGGAACAGCTCCCTCGGGTGTTGAGTGAGCTAGGCACCAACTGGAAGAGTGAGAGCTGAAACGGGTTGCCTGAGGCGGATCAGAACTCTCTGGGATTGCCCGGGCAGCGGACATTCCTCCGGCCCCTCCATCTGGGCTCCTGTGGATAGGAGGGGCCGGGCGAGCAGGCCAGCTGGGCTATGATTTGGTGTCTCCGTCTGACCATCCTCAGCCTGATCATCAGCCAGGGGGCTGACGGTGAGCCAGACCCCAGGGAACCAACAGTTCAGCGTTACCCCGGGAATGTGACTGTTCCGCAAGGGGTCATCTGTGACAGTTTGAGAGTAGGAGAGGGCTAGGGCTGGCTCGTAGAGGTTGGGGTTCCCCCCAATCGCGCAGTCTTAAGGAAACTTGAGAGCTGTTGATGACACCTTCCCCCTCCCGCATCTCATTCTGATCCCTTGCTGTTCCCTCGTGCTACCCACCTCATAGGTCGAAGGAAGCCTGAGGTGGTCTCTGTGGTGGGCCGGGCTGGGGAGAGTGCAGTGCTGGGCTGTGACTTGCTGCCTCCAGCTGGCCGCCCCCCTCTGCATGTCATCGAGTGGCTGCGCTTTGGATTCCTGCTTCCCATCTTCATCCAGTTCGGCCTCTACTCTCCCCGAATTGACCCTGATTACGTGGGTAAGAGTTGTCCTTAGGCGGGAGGGGGAGTGTCACCAACAGAAGGTGGGTCGAGTAGGCTGCTCTGTGCTCCCCCGATCTCATCTCCCGCTCTGCTGCTCTGACTGCTTAGCAAGCATGGCCCTGCTATCCCCCATCATATTCATCCATCGAGGGACTGATCCATTTGTTTATACTCGATGCATGCACACATTAGAGCTCTGCTGTTTGAGCGATGGATGGCGTGTTGCATGGGAGATGCTGCAGCTGTATTTCAAGGATCCATCCCAACTGACTGTTTGACCCTCATCTCATGCAACCTCCCAGACTCCATCTTGATCCTCGAGTTTCCCCACCCAGCCCCATGCTTGTCTCTGGATCTACTACCTGCTGCTCTATCTATGTCACCCCCCTTCCCTGCCGACCAGAATGCCAGTTTGGAGGTTCCAGACTTTTAGGGAGTGGGCTAAAGGGACAGCAGAGTGGGTAGGGTTGTGGGCTCTTTGGGTATGAGGAGCATAGACTGATTCTGAGTCGCAGAGAGCATGGACACAGACAGGGGTTACTGGAGCAGGCTCCAGTTCAGTTCCCCAAAGGTATAGGCATAGATGGGATGGGATGGGTCCGTTTCCAGAGGCTACAGTAGAAGCATACTGTGTGGGTCTCCCTAGAGTCTTCTACTGCACCCTAGCTTGTTCTTAATCCTGGATGGAGCCTTAATCTGAGCGACTTACTATAAGGTCTCAGAGAGTCTGTGGGAGGCCCTAAGGATGGATTTGGGCTGCTGGGTGAGAAAGAGATGGTGCTTCATTTTCAGAACTGAAACCCAGAAAAGGCCACCTGGGAAGATGTTGTTGGGGTACCTCTTCTGCCTCTGGTTTGAATCCTGAGGGAAATCTTGGGATTGGCTAAGCTGAGAGAGGAGGAGGTGCTGGCAGGTGCCCGCCCGCCCGCCCGCCCGCAGGAGAGAGTTTATTTTCAAACTGGGGGCAGTTATTGGCAAACAGCCTACTCTGGAGTGTGTGTGTGTGTGTGTGTCTACACAAGCCCTGGGGACTTGATGAAAGGGGGCCCCAATTAGCAGGAGGAGAGAGAATTGGTACAGGCACAGCCAGCCTTCCTGTCTGTGCCTGCCTGTGCCCAGGGGGCTTTGGCTGCAGGGCTAAAGATGGACAAATTCAAATTATTGCCAGGCTGAGGTGTGGGGGGCTGGGGGGTAGGGGTGGGGGTGGTGGAGGAGAGGTGGGAAGGGCTTTCCTTCAGACGCCACGCCACCTGGGAGATGCGGGACTCTGCCTTTGCTCCAGCGTCAGTCTGCTCTGGGCTCTGGGCTCTGGGCTCTGGGCGGACAAGCTAAGAGATGGCTAACTCCCTGTCTACCTGTGGTTCTTATCTAGCCTGCAAACCTTTGTGTTTCCGCCCTACTTCTAGCCTTTGTCCCCCCCTCCTGCCCCTGAAGTGGCCTGTAGCTCTTGAGCAGCCACAAGGGTCCTGCTTTGGTGAAGACCCCAGAGGGAGGCCTCTAAGCCCATTAACCCTTTATTGCTTCACAGTTCAGAAGGGGCCTCTCTGGCCTTTGTGCAGGGGACTCACAATTGCAGTTGCTAAGCAACAGGAGGTGGAGGTTGCTGAGGACAATGCTATTCTGTCATAAACCCTGTGGGCAAGTGGAGGGGAAGATGGCCTGGGACCGCCATGAGGCGGGTGGCCTAGAATATGGGGAATCGTAGCTCTGGGAACCACACTGAAGCAAAGCTGGTTTTAGGGGCTCTAGAAGCTGTGGGGTAGAGGATCCTGGCTGTGTAAACTAGTAAGGAAGTGGTAAAAGGCAATATAGAGACATCTAGGACTGCTAGATTAAGTAAGCTACTATATTTAAAGCATTTAGCACAGCACTTGGGTGGTGTGAAAGGAATTGGGGAAAGGCAGTGTCTGAATCCCTGAGACTGGCTTTTGGATTGTGTCCCTTGGGAGTTTCAGGGACGTCCCAGCAGAGCAGATGGGACTTGTGCTTTCTGACGGCGCTAAGTTGCTTGGTGAATCAATTCCGATTGTTCCAAGCTGACTCTACTAATCTCCCCTAGATTCTGCCTTTGATCCTTCCAAGCTGTCTGCCTCACTTCATCGTCCCAGAATGTCTCCTCGTGCCCCTGTCTTCATAGTAAAGTATGTGGGCACAGTCACAGTCGTGATGTGAACTTCTGTGTGAACGTACACTTGACTCTGTTCATGGATACATTTAGTGTGGGCTTCTTGCCTTTTCAGAGCCCAAGAGAGCAGGCTCTTTCCTTTTCAGATACTGCATGTAGGCAGATCTGATGTCCCTTAGGTTTGGCCTTGTAGGTGGAGGGCAGGGCTATAGGAGGTGTGCCCAGGACACAGGAAATCATAGGACTGCCACTCTGGTCACCTTGCTTTGAAACACTGTAGCTTTTCTGGACCTTCTAGGGAAGTTAGTTTGTACAACATGCTACCCTGAGTATTCTGGCTAAGAAGGGACATGAGGATTGTTAGTGGTTAGCTGGTAACATTTCTTGAATGGAATCAGAGATTGGGCTCAGTGCCCTGAACATCCCTGGATTCTAATGGCAGCGTTCAGCGGAAAACGCTCTGATTTGGTAGACTGGGCTTGATCTCCTAAGAGCTGTGCGATTTTTGGAAAGAAGTTTAACGTCCGTTCCTTCATCGGTGATGGATTTGGGGGAGGATTAAATATGGTGACAGTGTCTAATATTACATAGCTTGTCTTAAGTGTTCAGCCTTTCTGTCTTCAACCTGGAGCTCAGGGATCACCATGATGAAAACCTCTATCCTGTGGGACCTGGAGTAGGCTGCGGTCTGGGCTCTGCACGGCTCGGTGGTCTGGCAGAGTAAGGTGAATGAGGAATCCTGCAGCATTTTTATCTCCTGGGTGGGGATTATACACCTAGACTTCTAAGTAGGCCCACCCATTCTAAAGAAGCCACACCCCAGGGACCAACTGAGCGATCACTGACCACTAAGATCACTAGCTACCCTAGATCTATGACTCTCATCTTTCCAGTGGCATCAAGGAGCACACAGGCTGAGTTTCTGCTTCAGATAGGCCACCCTAGAAGTAGTGCAGAAACAGCTTGGAGGAGTGCGTGGTACCCAGGATTGCTACTGTCACTATCAGGGAGGGTTGGGGTAGGCTGGATGCTGAACAGGTGCATCATCTGGGCGCTACATTTGCCTGTCCTGTGAATTTTAGAAAATACCGCTCATTCACACCAAAGGTTAAAGTGAGGACGGGCAACTGGATAACCCAGGTGAGAAACACTACGGGGCTTCAAGGTGGGAGATGGCAGGGTGGGAAATACTAAGTCTTAGGAGGTGGGATCTGCAAGATGTGACAAGTCAGTAAATAGCAGATGGTGTTAGGAATCCAGGTTGAGCCAGGCTCCCCATCGGGCAGCCTGATGCATGGTGTTTGGAGCAGTTCACTGATGTAGAAGAAGAAACAGAGGTGATATGTTATCCGATGAGGGGTGGGATCCAGATTGAGTGTAGGCTTCTGGTTTCGAAGACGCATCTTACTTATTTGTGTAATAGCCTTTATGTGAGCCTCCAGCCGTGCCAGGTGCTCCACACCTCCCCTGCATCATCTCTTGGCTTCCACCCCATCCCAGTTTCTCCCTCTCTCATTTTTGACTGAGGAAACTGAAATTGACAGGTTGAGTAACTTGCTCAAAGGAGCGTGCGGCTGAGCTGGACTCGTGCCTGGGTATGTTGGGGCCTGCCAAGCAAGCGTCTTACTCACGTAGAGTGCACTGCTAGGGGTGTTCTGTCAGGGTGCCGGGTTCCCTCAGAGGAAGGTCCTGCGGGACGGGGCGAGCACATGGCAGTCGGCCTAGTGGTCTGCTATGGATGCTGAGCTGGTGGGAACGAAGGGTCTGTTTGTGCTGTGGTGTGGGGCTTTGTGGGACTGAACATGGTCAATCAGCTGGGGCGTAGAGGGGCTGGGCTGGGCTGGGAGGCTGCTGACGCTGCTGCCTGCCTGGGTTGGACTCTGGCCACTCTAAGGCGCTTAGGCCGCTGATAATAGCTCTGGGAGATTACAGGCTTTGGTAGATGAGGTATGGATCCCTGGGAGGGCCCCAAACACGGCTAGAGATTTCAGGGACAGAGTCCTCTAAAAGCAGAAGTATCCCCCAGAGAACTTATATCTTGGTCTTAAAAGTACCTCAGGGCCGGGCAGTGGTGGCGCACGCCTTTTAATCCCAGCACTTGGGAGGCAGAGGCAGGTGGATTTCTGAGTTCGAGGCCAGCCTGGTCTACAAAGTGAGTTCCAGGACAGCCAGAGCTACACA
>NC_034594.1:145051874-145091658 GCF_900095145.1 Mus pahari
CACACACACACACACACACACACACACACACACACACACACACACACACACACACACAAAGTTCCTCAGGGATGGTGAATCTTGTAGGAGACCAAATGCTGGTTTTTCACTCCTTCCTCGAACAGTCTGGGAAATACAGAGTATTTCAGCGCAACATTTGGTCCACTCAAGAAACCTTGAGGTTTTCTGGTCTGGTCTGGGTCTCAGCTAAACATAACAATCTGCCCTCAATGGCCTCGTTTCCTTCTGCTGCTCTGAAGACCCTCACTCTTGGATGACAGACCTAGGCTAGTCTCAACCTCTGGGATCGGCCAGTGTGACCAGGACTGGGGGTTTTTGCAGAGCCCCTTCATTCAGCACCCTTGATTCAGGACTTCCCTCCTCCCAGGACGAGTCCGGCTGCAGAAAGGAGCATCTCTCCAGATTGAGGGGCTCCGGGTGGAAGACCAGGGTTGGTACGAGTGCCGTGTGCTCTTCCTGGACCAACACAGCCCTGAACAAGATTTTGCCAACGGCTCCTGGGTGCACCTGACAGTCAATTGTATGAAGCTGGGGGAGCAGGTGGTGACGGGAGGTGGGAGAATGATGGGCACCCTGGTAGTGAAGGGAATGAGCGAGTTCTGTGCAGTACCGATGCCCTATCCATCCTGGCATGTGCTCACCATGCTTGCTCATTTACGGCTTGTCTCTTACCTCTGCCCTCCTTCACACCCTCAGTTCTTTAGATAAAATCCAATCAGCCCATAGGCTCTGAGTCGGGAACTTTCACTCCTTGGTCAAGGTCATAGTTAAGGTATACTGGGCCCTGACTGATGGAGCTCACCGGTGTAGTTTCTCCCTCTCCACTAAAAGGGAGGCAGTTGTAATCGTTCCCATTTTGTAGGTGAGACTGAGGCAGAGAATCAGGTAGAGGCAGCATGTGATGAGTCTAAGACCCGCCCCTTCTCATTCCCAGACTTACCTGGGCACTCTGCTCTCCCCCTAGCTCCGGGCAAGCAGCCTGTGTTCAGCGTGTACCAGTGTTGGGATGGTCCTGGCAGACGGGTGACCCTGGGCTAGTATTCCCGTGTACCCCGGGAGCCTCCAGCTCTGAGAGGAGTTCTCCGTGGTTTTTGAACTCTGCTTTGTGGGATGATAGCCTTTCTGGCAGCCCCTGATGCCTCTTTCCCTCACAGCGCCCCCTCAGTTCCAGGAGACTCCTCCCTTAGTACTGGAAGTGAAGGAGCGGGAGGCGGTTACCTTGCGCTGTGTGGCCCGTGGCAGCCCTCAGCCTTATGTGACTTGGAAATTCCGAGGACAAGACCTTGGCAAGGGCCAGGGTCAGGTGCAAGTGAGTGGGGTTAGCTGGATTGGGAAGAACAAACGGAAAGAAGGCAGGAGAGGGACAGAAGCCAAACCCGGGGATGGGTCGGAGGAGGGAGGGGCTTTCCATCGGCTTCCCGGAGGTTGAGGTGCTGCCTCCCTCTGCTGGTTAGATGTGGAAGTGCAGGGTCTGAGGCTGACCAAACAGGAAGGGCCTTTCCTTAAACACTCCTTACCTAGGTGCAGAACGGAACACTGTGGATCCGTCGGGTGGAGCGAGGCAGCGCTGGAGACTATACCTGCCAGGCCTCCAGCACCGAGGGCAGCGTCACCCACGCCACCCAGCTGCTGGTGCTAGGTGCTCTTTGGTGGAAGGGCAGGGGAACCGGGCCACCTATAGTAGAAGGCATGATCTCTACTGGGGGAGCACACAGAAGATTGGGAGGGGGCTCATATTTAAGCAAAGAACCCCTGTAGGGTGAGAGAAAGGATGAAGAAACGGCCAGCTTAGTGCCCGGCAGTGCATTACAGTGGAAAGGACAGGGGTGCTAAGGGTTAGCCCATGAATCGTGGGACCCTCCTGAGTCCTGGTTTTGTGATCTCAAAAAACAGAGGTTCCTATCAACCTCTCACAGGATTTTGACATATCGCCCATGTGTGCTGAGCTCTTCCTTTTGGAAGGAAAGGCAAATGAGGCACGAGAGACAGGCATCCATCTTCATAGCCCCTGTGGGCGATTAATTGATGATCCACTGTAGTATCATTCTCCTTGGTACTTGAGAAGAACAGCCCTGGGTAATACAGTTAAAGTCAGACACCCTGACATGAGGATGGCCCACCAGGAAGTCTCGCCTCCCGTCCTGACCTCCCTGGACCCTCCTCCACATACAGTTTCTCAGCAGAAGGGATCGGGGTGTGTGTGTGGGGAGGGGGGGGGTAGGCTTACCTGCCATGCCTGGCGAAACAAGGCAGACTCAGAAAAGCGAGTCGCCTCTGGAACAGGATGGGCTTTTATCGCACGTCCCAATTCGGGTCCTTAAGGTCCTGTAGCAACTTGGCCCGTTACTACAAAGGGCAGAAGCAGGAAGAGGTGTAGAAGGGCCCAGAGGGTTCTGAGAGTTTAGAAATGGGCTGAGGACACCTTTCTGCCTTGGTACTTCTCCCAGGACCCCCTGTCATTGTGGTGCCCCCCAACAACAGTACAGTCAATGCCTCTCAGGATGCTTCCTTGGCCTGCCTGGCTGAGGCATACCCTGCTAACCTCACCTACAGCTGGTTCCAGGATGGTATCAATGTCTTCCATATCAGGTAGGGTAACCTATCTCTTGGGTAGTGGAGGCAGGGGATTGATGGGTAGTCTCTGGGGGTGGGGGAGCTCCTTGTCTGAGAACTAGGTTCCTCCTCACACATACCATATTGCAGCCGCTTACAGTCTCGAGTGCGCATCCTGGTAGATGGGAGCCTGTGGCTACAGGCCACTCAGCCTGATGACGCCGGCCACTATACCTGTGTCCCCAGCAATGGCTTTCTGCATCCACCCTCAGCTTCGGCCTATCTCACTGTGCTCTGTAAGTCCCTATGCTCCTTCCACAGCCTGCTCTTCGGCACTGACACAGACCGATGACCTTGTCCTCCAACTTGTCTCTGCATTCTTCCAGACCCAGCCCAGGTGACAGATATGCCTCCCGAGACACCCCTGCCCACTGGCATGCGTGGGGTGATCCGGTGTCCAGTTCGTGCTAATCCCCCACTACTGTTTGTCACCTGGACCAAAGATGGGCAGGCCTTGCAGCTGGACAAGGTACAGGCTTGTGACGGGATGAAGGTCTTGAGTAGATGTTGTTTTTGTCAGAGGGCCAGCTGCAGCTCAGCGGGAGGCTAAGTTTAATTCAGCACAGTGGTTGGGAAACATGTTTCTTACCAGATGCCAGTGTTAGGCACTGACTGTGGAGGTGAGGCAAAGAAGTATCCATTTCCCCAGAAGTATCCATCCTTGGAGTGTTGCCTTGAGGCAGAGCTGCCACAGAGACTCTGCTGTTGGACCAGGGAAGGAACAAGGCTTTTGTTTTTAGGTCCGGTTGAGGATAGACCAGTAACAGATTCTTGGGTCTTCCGCGAGGTGGTAGGTCTTGAAGAGTGAGCCATCATTCCATGCAGAAATCCCTTTGCAGAAGCCAGCCATTGTACAGTGTGCTGACAAAGTAATGAGTCGGTCAGTGAGGGAGAGCCACAGCAGGCACCTGTAAGGACTTGAGAGCTGTAGAAAAGGCTGGAAAGACAGGTTGGGTCCTAGAGGATGAACTCCGTGCCAGCTTAACATGACCTCATTCAGAGCTGATTGGGATCTTTTGTTTGTCTGAGGAGGCTATAAAGTCCTTGAGGTATCCCCGTCTTTCTGAGAGTCTGGGGGGGGGGTGCTGTAAAGTTGTAGCATTTGGTAAATGTTTCATTGAAGGTTTCCAAAAAAAAAAAAAAAAAATCAGCAGTGAATTTTGGCGATGGTGTTGTGGTGTCAGGACTGTGGTTAGGAGTTGTTAGGAGCAGAGCCCCAAGGCTGTGAAGCAGCCAGTGTGAATCCAGGTGAGGGGTTACTCAGTCTGAACCAGAGAGGGCCTGAAAACGAGACAAAACATAGCCAAAGTTTCCCTGCTCAGCCCAGAATGACAGACCCGTTAGATGCAGAGAGTGAGGGGCCGCGCTTCATCTAGAAGGGGAGGCTTTCTCATAGAAGTGGATTGGGAGGTGTAGAATTTAGCAATGGAGTGCCGAAAGGGACAGTCAGGGTTGAGCCACGGTGGCTCAACTGGCTCAACTCAGGGATGCCATTCATGCTATTCTCTGTGAGTGGCAACGAGCTGTCAGTCTCACATCCCTTGATGGAACAGACAGAGTTGGAGGACCAGAGTCCAGAGAGAGGGTCAGGCCAAGACCCAGAGTCGATGGGTTGATTTCCTGAAAAAGAGCTTCCTGGGTCTCCTCCTCTCTCGAGTTGCCTCTCCCCACCTCAGCTTTGCCTCTGTTGGGTTTCTCTATTTGTCATGTCCTCTGCCCTCTAGTTCCCTGGCTGGTCCCTGGGCCCGGAAGGTTCCCTCATTATTGCCCTGGGGAATGAGGATGCCTTGGGAGAATACTCCTGCACCCCCTACAACAGTCTTGGTACTGCTGGACCTTCCCCTGTGACCCGGGTGCTGCTCAAGGTGAGGTTCACAGCAAACCTGCTATGGTTATGACCAGGTGGCTGAATGTGTGTTCTGAACCATGTCGGCAGGGTGGAGTGAGGCAGAGAGCTGTGGGAGGGGCTCCTTCTGTCTGTTTCTTGCGGTGGTCATAGCAACAGCCAGCAAAATACACAGAGATGATACTGGGCAGTAGGACATCAGTCACGTACACATTCACGAAGTGAGATATCTGTCTCGTCTCAGTCCCACAGGGAATAGAGCAAAGGGGAGAGAGAGGATGATCTGTAGAGATTCAGCTATCTCAGAGAGTCCTGCTCCAGCCCACCATTACCCAGCAGTCCTACCTGCTGGGAGCAAAGACACAGAACTGAGAGATAGAGAAGGAGACTTGAGACATTATGACAGGGACCTGGGAATGGGGGACAGCAAAGCTTAGAGGTGGAAGAGAGGCTGTGAAAGAGGCCCCTCCCAATACAGATCTGGCCCGCAGGCTCCCCCGGCTTTTATAGACCAGCCCAAGGAAGAATATTTCCAGGAAGTAGGGCGGGAGCTACTCATCCCGTGCTCCGCCCGGGGAGACCCTCCTCCTATTGTCTCTTGGGCCAAGGTAAGGCTCCCCGGTCCTGACTCAGCTCTACCTGGGTCCATGCCCATGCTTTCCCTGGCTGTGTTTTTGGAAAGGAGTTCAGGCTGTCACAGGCAACATGGGGAGGGGCACAGGATACTTGGAGAAATGAGTGGCCCCCTTGGTGAGGGGTGGCTGCCTGTGTCTTCAGGGCTGACCAGTGGTTCTGTAGGTGGGCCGGGGGCTGCAGGGCCAGGCCCAGGTGGACAGCAACAACAGCCTCGTCCTTCGACCCCTGACCAAGGAGGCCCAGGGACGATGGGAATGCAGCGCCAGCAATGCTGTAGCCCATGTGACCACTTCTACCAATGTATACGTGCTAGGTTAGTGGCCCGGGAGTGGGCTGGGGCTGGGGAGCCATGTGAAACAGGGGATGGGAATATTGTTTTGGGGAGGTGTGTAGAGGGGCTTGTGGGTATGGGATTCCCCCAAGGTAATGGGTGGAGAAGAGAATCCCGACTTACTCTTCCTTTGCCCTACGTCAGGGTCCTGATCACCCTCCCTCCCTCCATTCCCCCTACCCAGGCACCAGCCCCCATGTCGTCACCAATGTGTCTGTGGTGCCTTTACCCAAGGGTGCCAATGTCTCTTGGGAGCCTGGCTTTGATGGTGGCTATCTGCAGAGATTCAGTGTCTGGTATACCCCACTGTGAGTGATCCGTTCCTGACTTCACCCTGGACCTACCTGGTCCTCTGCCCTTTCTCCCGTCCCTCTCTATGCCTAGCCACATGCTAGCTTGCTGGCTCCTTTTTCCATAGATTCTGAGACTTTGGTGGTTGAGCAGGGGGGTGAGGTCGGCTCTCCATCCTCATCTTCCTTGCTGACGAGATCTCCCTATATCCCCCAGAGCCAAGCGTCCTGACCGAGCCCACCATGACTGGGTATCTCTGGCTGTGCCTATCGGGGCTACACACCTCCTGGTGCCAGGACTGCAAGCTCACGCACAGTATCAGTTCAGTGTCCTTGCTCAGAATAAGCTGGGCAGTGGGCCCTTCAGTGAGATTGTCCTGTCTATACCAGAAGGTAAGTTGTCCCCAGCTCTGTGTGCAGCACAGAAAGGGATGAGGCAGTGCAGGATGCATGGGATGGATGGGAGGACCTGGGAGATGGGGCAGAGATGCCGAGCAGCTTGGGGTCCAGATAGGACACAGAAATGCTATAGCAGAATATGCAGGTATTTGGGGTTGGGGAGGGACAGGGTGGAGGGACAGGATGAAGGACTCTGAGACTCCTAACCCTCTTATCCCTCTGTCTGCCTGTTCTATTTAGGGCTTCCTACCACACCGGCTGACCCCGGGCTTCCTCCAACAGAGATGCCGCCTCCTCTCTCCCCTCCTAGAGGTTTGGTGGCAGTGAGGACACCCCGGGGGGTACTTCTCCATTGGGATCCCCCAGAACTCATCCCTAAGAGTCTGGATGGCTACATCCTGGAGGGACGGCAAGGCTCCCAAGGCTGGGAGATCCTGGATCAAAGTGTGGCGGGCACAGAAATCCAGCTGCTGGTGCCTGGCCTCATCAAGGTGCGTGCCGGAGGCAACATAGCGAGGGAAGGGCCAGTCTCCTCTTCTTCCCTGATTCCGTTTTCTCATCCTGACTTGGCCATTTTCACCTCCTGTCCTACCTCATTCTTACCTCCCAACTGCAGTCTTCACAAAAGGGACTATGGTGGGCAGTGCTGGTCCTGATCTGCTCCATGGCCCTCCACCTCTAATCCCCAGGACGTTCTTTATGAGTTTCGCCTCGTGGCCTTTGCCGAGAACTACGTCAGTGACCCCAGCAATGTAGCCAACATCTCCACTTCCGGTGAGAACCCAGTGTGGGGAGGGTGAAAGTTGCTGGGGGTCCTATGGGGATTCTCCGCCCACTGATCCTCTCGCCCGCCCCCGTCCCTTTGCCCAGGTCTGGAAGTGTACCCCTCCCGCACACAGCTACCAGGTCTCCTGCCCCAGCCTGTATTGGCTGGTGTTGTGGGTGGAGTCTGCTTCTTGGGCGTGGCAGTCCTTGTGAGCATCCTGGCTGCCTGCCTGATGAATCGGCGCAGGGCTGCCCGACGCCACAGAAAACGTCTGCGCCAGGGTAGGTGCCATCACTCGCCTTCCCTAGGCTGCTCTTTCCCCTCCACCCTCATCACTGGGGTCTTGAGGTACTCCTAGGCCACTTGAAGGGCTGGCCACCCACCAGCTGTCTGTCCCTTTTGCGTGATCTTGGGGCAGCATCCTTCCTTCCATTCTAGTACCTGGCCCTGCATACCCACCCTTTCCCGTTAGTTGGGAATGGGGTTGAGGGTTACATTCCCCGGGGCTCGGGAGGCTCTTTACCCAAATCACTTGCTGTTCTCCCGTCCTGTCCTTACAGATCCACCTCTGATCTTCTCTCCACATGGGAAGTCAGGCTCACAGTAAGTCCCACCGCTTTCCATGTTTACCTTCAGAAGGAATTGGAAATTCAAGGGAAGTGAGAATAGGCGTGTGTTGGCCCCAGCTCGGGGAGTAGTCCTACACCGTTCCTCTTCCATGCCCACCACCTGGCCCTGCCTGCCCTTGCTTGCTCTCCCTAGCTCTGTCCTGTTGTGCGACAAACCTCGCAAGGCCAGATCCCAATCTTCTGTCCTTCCTCAGCTCTGCTCCTGGCTCAGACAGCCCTGACAGCGTGACCAAGTTCAAGCTCCAAGGTTCCCCAGTTCCCAGCCTACGCCAGAGTCTGCTCTGGGGGGAGTCTGCCCGACCGCCTAGCCCTCACCCGGATTCTCCACTTGGCCGGGGACCTTTACCATTAGAGCCCATTTGCAGGGGCCCAGATGGGCGCTTTGTGATGGGACCCACTGTGGCCCCCCCACAAGAAAAGTTATGTCTGGAGCTCTCAGAACCTCGGACCTCAGCTAAACGCTTGGCCCAGTCCTTTGACTGTAGCAGTAGCAGCCCCAGTGGGGTCCCACAACCTCTGTGCATTACAGACATCAGCCCCGTGGGGCAGCCTCTTGCAGCCGTGCCTAGCCCCCTACCAGGTCCAGGACCCCTGCTCCAGTACCTGAGCCTACCCTTCTTCCGAGAGATGAATGTGGACGGGGACTGGCCACCTCTTGAGGAGCCCACGCCTGCTCCGCCTCCAGATTTCATGGATAGTCAACCCTGCCCCACCTCATCTTTCCCTCCACCACCTGACTCACCTCCTGCAAATCTCAGGGCAGTGCTTCCTGGGACACTGATGGGGGTCGGGGTCTCCTCAGAGCCCCCTTACACAGCTCTAGCTGATTGGACTCTGAAGGAGCGGGTCTTGCCGGGTCTTCTCTCTGCTGCCCCTCGTGGCAGCCTCACCAGCCAGAGCAGTGGGAGGGGCAGTGCTTCCTTCCTGCGCCCTCCCTCCACAGCCCCCTCCGCAGGGGGAAGCTACCTCAGTCCAGCTCCAGGAGACACAAGCAGCTGGGCCAGTGGCCCCGAAAGATGGCCCCGAAGGGAGCATGTGGTGACAGTCAGCAAAAGGTAAAGACGGTAACCACTTGTTCTTGCCCAGGCCCTCCACCCTGCCCTGTAATTCCAGATCACCGCTACCCCCACCCCCATACTCTTCTCCTTCCATTGTCCACTCCCACCCTGAGACCAGAAGACCCCTTATCTTGGAAGTTCCGCTGAGGTCCGGGAAGCGCAATCTGCTTTAGAGGACCCTCGGTTCACATCTTTCTGGTTACCCGCTACTCCTCTGCCCACGCTTTCCACACGCCCTTTATCACAGGAGGAACACCTCTGTGGATGAGAACTATGAATGGGACTCAGAATTCCCAGGGGACATGGAGCTGCTAGAGACCTGGCACCCAGGCTTAGCCAGTTCTCGGTGCCATCCTGAACTTGAGCCAGAGTTAGGTATGTGACCCGCTAAGCTGGCTGTGCTCTCCCACACCCGCCCTCCCAGGCTCTGAGCTGGTCTGTTTGTTTCCCAGGCAATTCTTGAGTCTCAGGCTCCCTGCCCTGCAGCATCTCTTGCTCCTTAGGCTCCCTGTGCTGCACGCAAAGGCCCCTTGGAGCCTCAGGACTCGGCCCTTCAGCCAGTGAATGAGTCACAGTATCTCTTCTCACACAGTCCTGTCTTCCCCTTGAAGGTGTCAAGACTCCAGAGGAGAGCTGTCTCCTGAACCCAACCCACGCTGCCGGCCCCGAGGCCCGCTGTGCTGCCCTTCGGGAAGAATTCCTAGCTTTCCGCCGACGCAGGGATGCTACCAGGGCCCGGCTACCAGCCTATCAGCAGTCCATCTCTTACCCTGAACAGGCTACTCTGCTATGAGCACGCTTAGTGTAAAACTAACAAAGGCATATATGGATCTGCAAAGGAGACCAAGACCTTGGCTCCAAGCTAGGGGCACTGCCCCTACCTCTGTGTCATAGACCCTGATGATGGCCTGGTGGTAGGCTTGAGTGAGCTTGGTATAGAGTGGATGTACTGACTCTTTAATTGAGTCTGGGAGCTGAAAAGGGATGTGTGTGTGTGTGTGTGTGTGTGTGTGTTCGAATGGTGTTTATGGTGTGGGTGCAGGTTTTTTTTTTTTTTAAACAGGTGAATAATAAAAGTCTGAAAACCATTTCTCTGTCACCTCTCTTTGTGTTTAAGAGAGATGAGGAAGTCCCTGGATATGTATAGAGAGGGTTCTTAATGGGACACGTTCAACAGTCATTCAAGAAAAAAGTTGTTGAGTGCCTAGTAGAGATCTGCTGTTAGGCCAGAAGCCATGAGAAAATAGTGAAATCACGGGGATAATGTCTTTGTCCTTGGGGAGTACTCGCTAGTCACCAAGGCCAACTACATTCTGTGATAAAGCTGTAAGCTGGTTATCACATTGGCACAAAGAGTTCAGTTTGAGTCAATATTTAGTAAATACTTAAAACGTGGGGATTCCTGGGACACTCACAGGAGACTGACTGCTCGGAGTTCTTTCCATATGCCGTCCACTGCCTGGAGTTTATTTTGTAGACTGGGCACGGCAACTAAAGGCAAAGGTGCTTTTGTAATTGACCAAAAGCCACACAAGCAGGTAACAGGCAGAGAAGGTGACGTGGCAGTGAAGGAAAACCCACTTACAGGCAGAGGAACACCCTAAAGGCACAGGGGACTGAAACTTGACATTCTGTGGGTCTGAGCGGGACTTTGGGGAATAGAGAAGTCAAAGGTCAGGGTGGAACTGGCTGTTGTTCTTTTAGATATCAGGCTCAACAGGGGACTCCATAACTCGAAGAAAGAAAAACACTGGTGGCTTTTAAGTGGGGAATTCCACTAACTGCAGCCTGAAAAAGTAGGAGTTCTGGACACCTCTAAACTATTACTCTCCACACTAAGGGGCTGAAAAGTGCCTGCCAACTTCCTCCACTAAGCCCCCACCCCCAACCCTCCAAGATGTAAGAAGAAATGTCAATTTATTAAATGGGAGGTGGAAGGAAGAGAGAGAGAACTGGGTCTGAATCCCAGGTCCCAAGCCCTACCACACCCTTAAGGCCCTGGGCAAGGAGTGACCTCACTGTTTTTTTTTTTTTTTTTTTTTTTTTTTTTTTTTTAACCCGGGCTTGAAGTTAAATGGCAAGCAGAACCACGTGGGGGTGCTGTCCTAGCCTGTAAGCCCCAGTCCTGTTACTCCTTACTCTATCCTGAAGGAAGGCGCTGCTTCCTGGACCTCCATTTATAAAAGGCCGGCCTTTTTGTAATAGTAGGCTTCTCATAGAAAAGGGCCTGCGATCCTGAGCTAGTCTAGGCAGAAAGTTTCCTACTAGGATACAAGTCTGGCTGGTGAGTGGAGGTTGAGGATCCCCTGGGTGGAGACTTTTTGCAGTGGCGCCAAGGACTCAGCAGGTCCTTTACGGCTCATTCCTGCCTACTGACCACCTATCTTAAACGCTCCAGCATTCCACGCGCCGGCGCCTTTAAACTCTCGCGGCCCTTGCCCCGCCCCTGGTCCGCCCCGTCTGAGGCGGGACCCCCCAGAAAACTCCAAGCCCGGCCGGGTCTTGAGCTCCACTCGCCGCTGCAGCCCCTGTCGTGCGTGCGCTCTCATCCAGCCCTCTTGGACGGTGAGCAGGATTGAGGGACCAATGCAGCGGGGTGGGGGCTGGGGGTTATGCGTGTGGTCTGTAGAAAGCAAGAAGCCAACACTTGAGACTTGTTCTGGGAGCGTGGGGGTTGAAGACTGGCGGACGCTGGGGTCCCAACTGGGTGCCCCGCCCAGTGCTGTCAGGTCCGGTTCCCAAGCCTTCTCTGCATTGTTCAGCAGTTAAGTAAGGCAAGCTTTACGGGTGCACAGACGGGGCGTCCGTCCCGACCCAAGAGGTCTGGTCCCAAGCCCCAGCCGTTCGCTCCAGCTTCGAGTTCTCTTTGGGGGGTGGGGGGGGGAGAAGGAAGGAGGGTGTCCGACGTCCGGAGGCTGCTGAGTGGCTGCAAGAACTGGGTTCTGGAGCGCGCCCGGGTCCATGAACTTACAGCGCGACCCTTTCACTTCCTGGTCCAGGAGCACGTGTGGGCACTGCCTACCTTCTGTGACCCCGAGACCGCCCTTTTGCCCCCCTCCTGCTAGTTCGTTTGTCCGAGTACTCGGGGTCACCGGCTGGGGTCACGGGTCTCCGGGAGTTATTTGCACAGTAGCCTGGTCTTCTGTGAAATTCCCCCTTCTTCTCCTGGAGCGCCTTTGACCTCGGACATCTCCGGGCTGCAGCCCTGACTGCACTCGGATGTGCCTTGTCTGTAGGGGTTGGCTACTATCCAAGCTCTCTTACCCTAGCCTGAGACCCGCTGCCCCCTCCCGTGCCCCCTGCTGCTGGGAAAGCCGGTGGTGGCCGCGGGCGGGCGGGCGGGCTGCCCAGACCTGCGTCACCCCAGTGGCGGGAGGGCGGTGAGTGACTCATCCACATTAACGGCCCAGGGTGTGGCCGTGAGGGTGGGGGCGACGGCTGAAGGGGCTGGACCTGCAGACCGGAAGTAGATTACCTCCTTATTGGGCTCTGCAGGCCTACCTGTGTTCCTATGCAAGAGGTTCTGGGATACGTGGTATCTGTGGAGCAAAAGCAGCGGTGATGGAAAGTGGAGGTGCGGTGTAGGAGACCAGTGGCTGGACGGGGTCTCCTTGTTCCCTAGAGCAGTAGCCAGGGCTAGCTCATCTCTAAGCTCCTCCCATTTTCTCTTCCCTGCAGCTCAGGGTACACCTCAGGCTGTGGGCCAAGGTAAAGGAGAGGTGAACAAGGTGCTAACGTTCCAAAGCGGCAAATAATCTTTGTCCTTGCGATCCCCTTGCACACCCTTGGTGTCTATGCTGGTCCCCAGGGAATTGGCCCCCAGTCAGTGTTCACTCCATGGCTTTGCCTTTGAGATTACCAGGTGTGGGCTTTTTAGCACACACAAAAAAACCGTCTTTCCTACCCAGGATATGTCTTCTTTGATTCTCTACCCACAAACTGCATATGCCCTCCATGTCCTCCAGAGCTGCCGCTTCCCCCTCCCCTTCCCCGCTTCCCCAGTTTGGCTATACTGCTGGGATCCCTTTTGCCCCTTCGCCTAGAGCCTCCACCCAAGTCTGTGTGCAGTGGGTGTTCCTGCCCGGGGGGGCCCCCACCCTGCCTCCATTCCCATGTTTGGTACACAGACGCCATGGCAACAGCCTCCACCCCCTCCTCTCCTCCTGAGCAGCCCTTGTGGCTTCCTGTTTGTGGTGCTTAGCTTTCTCTTCTGCTCAGGACTCTAGGTGGTTAGGGGACTGGCCCCTGGTGGGGGAGGGTCTTCCCTAAGGCGTCCCCTTAACCACAGTGCCCCCCCACACTGGCCTTCTGCCTACCCACGTGGCGTTTCAGTTTCAGAAGTTGGGAAGTTCCCTACATTCCACATGCCTAGGGAGAGGAGAGTCCCATTGTCTTCCCAACACATAGTCATGAACCCTAGAGTCCAACCCTCCAGCCTGTCTCCCTTGCCTTCAGCGTTGACATTGAATGGGGTGAGGTAAACTGCCAGCCATGGTTTGGGTGGAGCACCGGGTTGGAAGGCCTTTTATGGCTCCTCCTCCTTTCCCAGTTATGGTAACCTTGTGGGCCTGGTTGAGGATGGTTCCCAGGGCTACAGTAGCCCACCAGGCAAGCTATCCAGTTGTCTTCACTTGGGATACTCAGTTCTAAGCATCTCCCACACCTGTGTTCCAGCTGGACACATATCTTTAGCCCACCCCCAGAAGGAGAATTGCCATTTTCTCTTTCTCTGAGGGAGAGCTGGGGTGGGTCTCCTGGGCGTAACCCGGGTGGGTCTCCAGCTGCAGCAGCCACAACCCATCAGTCGCCTGCCTGCCTGCTTGCCTGCATGCCTGAGGGGTAGGGAGAGAGACAGCTGCTGTCCAGGCAGGGCTGGCTGCAAGAGCCTAATCTGAGAATCCCGCTCCCGTGGCCCTGCCACTTTGGGGTCCTAGGGTCATGGCCTCAGAGTGGAATGGAGACACTGCAGCTGGAAACCAACAGCCCTGCCAGCTGTGTCCAGGCTCCAGAGCTGGGGCACGGAGATACCGGAAGGGTCCGTCTCAGGACTCTCTTCTTCCTCTCAACCCTGGTCTCTGGTTAATCATTCTCTTGCCCTTTCTTTACCTGGGCTCCAGGCACACCAGCTCCTTGGAAACAGCCCCAGGCAGCTGTTTCTAGAAGAGAAGTCTAGAAGTTGCGCAGGCTTGCGCGCTGGCGCGCGATAGCGGCCTCTAGCCCCATCCTTTTCCTGTTTTCTGGCCATTCCTTTGTAGTCAGAGGTTACAACACGCCCCCCACAGCCTGAGAGCTGAGTAGCTGCTGCTGGTCTATTGAGGGTGAGGGTGCTGGCTCCCTTTTCTATCCAGGTCTCAGCCACTCCACTCGACTACCTGCGTTCATCAAGCTTGAGTGTGTGTGTGTGTGTGTGTGTGTGTGTGTGTGTGTGTGTGTGTGGCCTGCGGTGCGGTGCGGTGTGGGTCGGGACCCAGCCTGACATTTATCTGGTCTGGCTGGGGGAAGTCTCCTAATGAAGTTTAAAAATAACTGATTTATGGGGAAGGATCCTGCCGGAAATATGCAGCTGGATAAACCCAGAGTAGAAAGGAGCAACCATGTTGGAGGGTGGGGGAGGGGAGTGACCCATCACACAACTTCTGCCCAGACGAATGACATTATTAGCGATGGACTTATTAGCCTAGCTTCTTTGGCGGAGCACCAGAGCCCATTGAGGGGGTGGTGGGAGTGTTTAACCTGGGGTGCATGAGAGAGGGAGCCAGAATGACTTCATCCCTTAAGACTGACCTGGCCTGATGCCAGATGTGGGCTCCCTTCCTCTCTCTGAATGGAGGCGCTTGTCCTGTGGATACCATTTTGTGAGCAGTTGGAGACAGCTGGCTCTGTTTCTGACTAGAGAAAAGGACCCCTAAACAGTAGCAGGGATTAGCTAATGAAGGACAATGTCCCTCCTCTGTCCCTGGTTCCCCTGGGCAGCAGAAGCTACTCCTGCACTAGCTCTCCCGGTTCCCGGGTGTGGCACCTGTCAGTAAAGCGATGGGCGGGGCAGGCTGCCCACAGCGAAATGCCTGCAAAACTCAGGTCTGTGGTCAGAAGCCAGCAGCCTTTCCTAACCAGGGTCCTTAAGGAGCCTAGCTATGCACTTTGCCACACTTTTCTCTTCCCAGGTTTCCTTGAATATCACACCCAAGGCTCTGGGTTAATTTCCCCTTTCTGCTGTAACAAACTATGAACTTAGCCACACACTGGATGCTCTGATAGTTTAGAAACACAGCGGGAGATGCTGGCGGGCCGTACTCACTGGGGCTGAGGAGCTAGGGGAGGGTCCATTTCCTTTCCTTTTCTGGCCTCTTGGCCACTGCTTGATTTGTGACCCTGCCTGACAGCCACCCTGTCTTCACTTCTCCCTGCCCTCCCCTTTCACTTACTGTGATTGAGAACTGGGCCCACATGGCTGAGACAGCTAATCACGCCAATGCACACCCTGCCTTTTCAACTGTGTAAGATGATGTATCTCCCGGGTTTGGGAATCATCACTATTGTGGGCGCCTTCGGTGGGAGAGTAGGCAAGAGTGGGTAGTCTGTCGATCATGATTCCTGGAAGGGAAAGGAAGGGATTCGTTTTGTCTGCTAAGTTTCTCTCAGGAAGTTCCCCCTGCCTGCTGAAATGCGGGGCCTACTTTTCCCAGCAAGCCCACCCAGACTGCCTTTGTCCCTCTGCTTCTGTTAATTCCTGTAAGATGATCTGAACTGTGCAGCTTAATATTCATTGTGTACAGTTTCCACTGTCAGCGCTCCTCCATGTATCCCCTCGATAACACTATAGATAGTGTAGAGCCGGAGACTTCACTCTCTTCTACAGCCCCTAGTAGAGCTCGCAGATGCTCCATTACAACCTAAGGGTTGACGGAGCTCCGGTAGTTGACTCGCTCCCGCTCTTGGCATAGGTTTCCCATATGCTCTGTACTCTCATTTCCTGAATCATTTTTAAGGCTTCAAAGAGTAGGGTTGGGGGGCTAGACTTCACCTCCGTCAAGCTTCATCACTCCAAATGAGGAGCTGAACTGGAATTCTTGACCTCATCCTACATTCCAGTGGGTCCCAGGCTTCATTCCAGACACAGGACCATTTGTTCAGACGAAATGTAGCATCCTTGTAGCTTCCTACTGGCCAGAGTTCAGAGCCCTGCTGCACTAGCTCCTGGCTAGGAGTTCGTCCTCGGTCTTCATAGGCACCCCATGCATTGGATTGTAGAATGTTGACCGTGGGCCTGGTTATGTCCTCTCCACAGCTCTTCGCCGTCACCACAGCTGCTCAGAATGGCCAACAGGGGACCTTCATACGGCCTGAGCCGAGAGGTGCAGCAGAAGATCGAGAAGCAGTACGACGCGGATCTGGAGCAGATCCTCATCCAGTGGATCACCACTCAGTGCCGCGAGGACGTGGGCCAGCCCCAGCCCGGGCGTGAGAACTTCCAGAACTGGCTCAAGGACGGCACGGTGAGTGCTGGATGGGCGAGCGGGGCGAGCAGGGCAAGCGGGTGGGGCCGATGCTGGGGGACCAGGGACCCTTTTACACAGAGAAAGGGAGAAAGCAAGCATGCAAACCCAGCCAGCCTGAGCATCCTGGGGGCTCTTAGAGTTTCCATGCTTTGCTGTCTCCACGGAGGAACGGCCAAGGCGGATGTGCTTGTTGCAACAGGAGCTGATGGGTGCTAGTGATGTTTGCAGAGGGTGAGAAGGTAAGTGCCAGGCCGTGGTTCTGGAGCAAAGACTAAACACTGGCCCTTTCTCTGGATTCAGAGGCAGGAGGCACCTTGAGGCTCGCCTCGCCATGGGAAAGGCACCTCTCCCACTCACTGTCTTTGGTTCTCTGACCTTCAGTAGCCCCATCCTCACCTCTGCCTGCCTGCTGCCTCTTCCAGGTGCTGTGCAAGCTTATTAATTCACTGTATCCTGAGGGGCAGGCCCCAGTAAAGAAGATCCAGTCCTCTACGATGGCCTTCAAGCAGATGGAGCAGATCTCGCAGTTCCTGCAGGCAGCTGAGCGCTATGGCATTAACACCACCGACATCTTCCAGACTGTGGATCTCTGGGAAGGTGGGCCAGGGGCCAGGGCTGTTACCCAGCAGAGAAGGAGTTGGGCTGGGCCATCTTTATCAAAGAAAAAGGATAGCTGGTGGTTTTCCTGAGAACAAGTGTGTGTGTGTGTGTGTGTGTGTGTGCGCGCGCGCGCGCACACACACACACACACACACACACACACACACACACACGCAAGATCAAGGATGGGCCACACTGCAGGTTGAGGTTGAAACAATGAATTAAAGTTTGAATGCTAGGCTTGCAGACCTAGTGTCAGATAGAATGCTAGTGTCTAGTAACCTACTTCTGCTGAGATGATATCGCCGTTTTCTTCCAGGAAAGAACATGGCGTGTGTGCAGCGGACACTAATGAACCTGGGTGGGCTGGCAGTAGCCAGGGACGATGGGCTCTTCTCTGGGGATCCCAACTGGTTTCCTAAGTAAGTATCAGGGAAAGCCATAGGGCCTTGCTGGTACGGTATGCTTGCCTATTCCTGTCCGTAGATAATGGAACCAGTCATTACAAAGCATCTTTGGAATTCCAGAAGGTGGTGGTGGTAGTGGTGGTGGTGGTGGCAATGACTGTCCTTTGGGAGAGACAAAGAGGTGCTTTTAGGCAGCTCAGGAGTCTCAGAAGCAGAGTGGGTGTCGGCTTACACACCTCAGGGAAGAATTTACTGGGATATCAAGCCCCTGACCACCCCCTAACTAGTCCTCCCTTTCTACCCAGGAAGTCCAAGGAGAACCCTCGGAACTTCTCGGACAACCAGTTGCAAGAGGGCAAGAATGTGATCGGGTTGCAGATGGGCACCAACCGTGGAGCATCTCAGGCCGGCATGACCGGCTATGGGATGCCACGGCAGATCCTCTGATCATACTCTCTCCTTCCCCTGCCCTCCATGAATGGTTAATATATATGTATATATATGTTTTAGCAGACATTCCCTGAGAGCCCCTGGATTGCTAAGCTCCCCTCTGCCAGGGTGAGGGCCAACCTATCTTGTCACCGCTGGCAGGGCCTGATAATTGCCTCCCTCTCTCTCTGGGCTTACTAATGCATTCCTTCCCCCACAACCATCAAAACTGGACCAACGAAAACCCTGGGACCAAAGCCATCTCCCCCCAGCATCTTTCTGCTTTCCTGACCTCTTCTTTCAGTCCATCCCTTGGCTAGGAGTCAGAGATCCTGCCCCATGGCCTGATGCTGCACCGTCCCTTCCTTCTACAAGGAGGCCTCTCCTACAGCTGTGGCTGCAGGGACTTAATTTATAGGGAGGGGCCTGTGGCTGTCACTCCAGCCACAGCTGGGCTGTACTTACCACACGTCTGGGCAGCTTTCCCTAGCAGAGGCCCTTTGGCTTCTTACTTTCCATTCCTCTCACTGTGGCTAAGGGGTGGGGCAGAGGTAGGACGGCTGCCCACCATGCTCTGGGGCTTGAGAAACACGAGTTTGCTGATTTTTAAATAAAAAGATCTCATTTTGTTTTGGATGGATTCTGCCTGTCTCTAGGGCCACTGTGCCCATTTCGGGGTAAGGAAGGCATACCAGGCAGGGAGGGAGGGTACAGATGAGAGGTTGCCAGGCTAAGCCCTGTTTTTTTTGTTTTTTTGTTTTTTGTTTTTTCCCCAATCCTCTTCTGTCATTTGGTTTAGGGGAGGACAGGTTGGGTTTGAGAAGGGACAGGATCTCAGCTGTTGTGGGATAGGAGCCTTAATGCAGATTGTGTGGCGTCTGCCAGATGGGAAAACTTTACTCCTCAGCGACTTGGGCAGGGAGATGGGGCAAGATGGTTCCCCATGTTGAAGCAGGCCATTCCAACTTGGGTTGCTGAAGGTGGGGGTGGGGAGGTCACAGTGGCTGGCTGGAACCAAGAGTTGGGAAATGAGCAAGAATGAGTTGGTGGCTGTGGAAATGAATGCTTTGTCCCTTGGTCCCACGCACCTGTGGGCTGCATTCCAGGGAGAGCCTTGCAGCACAGACTTTGTGGCCTGGGACAAGAGAATCCATTTGGGGTCACTGTCCTCAGCTTGCAGTCTGTAGGTCTTCTGTCATCTCAAGGCTTCCTGTGCTGTCTCCGTGTCTTCCCATGGAGGACTTGAGGGACTCTAGGTCACCTAGTGCCCCACCCCTGCCCAGTCCGTCCAGCCAGTCTCGGGACCATGATTTCCAGTGTCACTATCCCTGACAATACTGTGCCTGAGATTCATGATACATCAGTTTGTAACCAAAGGCCTCTTGTCTCCCCTCCTTCCCTGCCTCGCTGTGGCAGTCTCTTCCTGGAAACACCTACTGTGTGTAGTTTATAGCCATCCGCCCCAAGGCTTTCAGTCTAATCCTGGCGCCACGCTATGGAGGAGACAACATTTTCGTGCTTGCTGCACTCCCAGGGGCTGTAGCACAGATAAGACAGGCTGCAGCCTCTGTATAAATCTCCAGGGGGTTAGCTGTCAGTCCTTTATCTCTCCTTCAGGAAGGCTTTGTGGACTGCCAGTGTGAGAGAGTGATGTCACTGCAGACAAAACACTGAATCCACGGATTTTTTTTTTTTTTTAAACATCCTTTCCTGATTTAACTATTTCCAGTTACAACTGTTGTCAACACACTGCCATCTTCTGAGATGTGTGTGATGTGCCTCAGACTGCCTGGTCCCAGAAGATTCTTAGAGAAGTTCAGGAGACCGATACACCTTGTAATTGCCCACATTCTATTCACTGGCTCTCAACAAAGGACAAGAAACATAGCCAAGGCCACGTAGGAATCAGAGGAAGGAGCCCCAAGTCAGCCTGGCTGAAGGTCTAGTCCAGCCTGTGCTGTTACAGCCACAAGTCGGGATGTGGAGGGACTGGGGGGATGTAGTGGGACACTGTTGCTCGTTCTCTAACACTATAGAGAATGATTTCTCCTAAGGCTCCTGGGATGATCATTTGTAAGCCCAGAGTGGAAAGGGCTGCCATGGTGAATGCTCATAAGGGCCCAAGAAACGCAAATGAGGGGATACAAAGATAGGCTTTGTGTGCACCAGGGAGACTGCTGCTGTCCACTGGGGCTACAGACCTCCACCACTGCCCAGCCAAAGACGATCAGAGAGGCTCCTGCTGGCCCGATCCCTCTCTCTAGAGCGACATTTCAAAGGTAGACAACCACTGGGGCTCAAGAGATGCTCATTTTCCTTCCAGCTGTGATCTCCAGCTGCCCAGCTTAGAGAGGTATCTCAAAGTTTCCTAATTCATTAGGTTGAAGTAAGAATTCAACCTACTTAATTTCAGTAGGTGTTCAACTCTGTCCTGGTTAGTTAGTTAGTTTTTGTCAACTTGGCACAAACTGAAGTCATCTGGGAAGAGGAATCTCTATTGAGAAAAAAATATCTCCCTCAGATTGGCCTGGAGGCAAGTCAGTCTATAGGGCATTTTCTTGATTAGTAATTGATGTGGGAGGACCCAGCCCACAGTGGGCGGTGGCACCCCCTAGGCAAACGGTCCTGGGTGATGTAAGGAAGCAGGCTGAGCAAGCTATGAAGAGCAAGCCAGTAGGCAGTGTTCCCCTCTCGGCTTTTGCTTCAGATGCTGCCTCCAGCCCCCCCCCTCCCCTTGAGTGCCTGTCTTGACTCCCCTCAGTGGACTGGGACTTAGGATGTGTAAAGCAAAGAAATCCTTTTCTCGCCAAGCTGCTTTTGGTCCTGATGTCTCCACTGAAGCAACAGATAAAACTAAGACAAAACCATTTGGGGGCCTGGCATCTTAAGGTCTTATGTCGTTGTTTTCTGTTTCTTGCTTTTTTAGCTCTTGACCCCCGCTGAAGTCAGTCTCACTCCTGATTTGACTCTTCTAACTTTTCAACCCCTGAAACCCAGTTGGGTCCCGATGCCAAGAGAAACAGCTCCGTTGTACAATGTCCCCTTTGCTTGTCATCGATCAGGTCCCATTCTCTGTATGTATTTTGTAACTGATACTGGAGCATTCCAGCTACCTAAAACAATCTCCTTCGAGACCTCGCCATGGTTCGCTCTTTTATCTCCTCAAAGCTTTGTCCAAATATCACCTTTCCTGAACACCCTACTTCAAACCACACACCACCTCAGCCTGCATCCCAGCCTGCATCTCTTCCCCGGTGCCGTTTATGACTGTCCCAGAGGCAATGTTTTACTTACTCACGGTCAGTCTCCACCCAGAGAATCTACACTGCACAGAGGCAGGGTTTTATTGGTTTTGTTCCTGGAGAGTGGTGCTACAGGTGCTGGATAAATATTTGTTGAATGGATGAACGAATGATTGTCGAACCACCTACTTGCTCTCAAATCCCCTGGCCTAGTAAGATAGGATCCAGCTAGACCAGGGCCACAGCAACGCAGCGTGTCATCGGATCTGACCAAGTCTCCCGTACTTTCCTCGTGTTAATTTTCACAAAGCAAAACCCCAAGCCGCAAAGTAGACAGAGGGTAGTGTACAACGTGTGCCCTGGGAGAAGGGAAAGCTGACTGATGATTTGAGATGGAGGAGGCGGAGCACGGGAGGAAGAGGGCAGAGTCGACTTTGGTTCATTTTCTTTGCCCTCAGCGGTGAAGTCGTGGGGGGGGGGGGCTGTGGAGGGGTAGAGAAAGTAGGCATGACCTATGGTGGCCAATAGAAGGGCAGGAGCAGGGAGGAGGGGAGGGGCTCAGAAGCTCCGCCCAGTTTAGATTACAGGTGAGAAAAAGCGGAGCTCTGTGCGGTGCCAGTGTGTGTGTTTACCCAGGTGTTTGAGGATTGACCAGACCTAGGCTCAGGGACCCCTGGTGGGAGAGATGAGTCTGTGAAGAGACTGCCCCTGAGTGTCTGTCTGCCCAGGGTGGAGGATAATGGGAGGGAAGGTAGAGGTGTAGGTTCTGTGTGCGTGGGCCTCCGTGTGTTTGTCCACGGAGAACAATAGACGTCATTCCTGCCCCTGTTGCTGTTTGGGAATCTGGCAAAGGGCCCGAGGTTTAGTGGAACCACCGGGAGAGGGCTGGGTAATAGGACTCCAGTGAGGGAGACAATAAAGGGCCTGGGATTAAATTTGTCGGAGAAAAGGCTGGAAGAATGAATTAGGAACCAACTGTCTCTTTTCGAAGAAGTAGATTTTAGTCCCAATGGCCAGGGAGGTGGATTATACAGAAAAATGCCCTGAAGTTGCATCTAGAGAAATTTCGGTTAGACAAGGAAAGATGATCCTTTTGCCCCTAAAGGTTATTAGCCTCTGGAATCTCTCAAAGGGTCAGAAGGAATGTCTTCAATAAATAGGACAAATTTCATTTCCTAATGGAGGAAGCTAGGTCGTTCTGCCTGGAAGTGCTCAGACACACCCCTTTCCATGTGTGTTTTTCAGCCCTTCCCGGGGTTCTATGCCAGACTCTACAGGGTGAGTTCTTTATTGATAATGACCTCTTTGCTCAAAGACTCTGTGACCCTGACGGGAAATAACAGAGATATGAGCTGTGATGATTCTTGAAGTCATTGAGACATGCCTTTGACGAAAACATGCAGGGCTTTATGGAAGGACTCGCTTGTCAACTCCTCAACAGCCTGGTGAATTCTGGAGTACCACAGGGGTCAGAGGTCACCCATATCAGGGATGACCTTCTCTCCCATCTGCCCAAGGGAATATGGGAGCCTTCAAGTGAGACTTTTGGGATAATGAGCAGTCACTGGCTTTGTGGGGTCAGAGGTCAAGTGTCTGTGGGTAGAGAGAGGGTAGTCCTTTTTTGGAGGGTAGACACGATCATAGAGGCATGAGTATAGGTGAGAACCATGGATCCGCAGGGTCAGACAGGTCATATGACTAGAAGAGGTCACATGATTCGGAAAGGTCACATGACTCGGAGAGGTCACATGACTAGAATCTGAAGCGCGTGTGGAGAGATGATAGAGGCATTTCATCAGACACTGGGGACATCATTCTGCTCTATTCCCCCTTTGGTAGAATACGATGTTTTACATGGTTTTCTAGTAGGGAAATACGGAACAGCTCAGTGTGTGATAGAAGCAAGATGGTGGTGATATTTGCTGTCATATTTTGTTTCACCCTATGCTTGGGACTCTGTGTTTTGGGTTTGTTCATTATTTCAAATGTAACCCTTGAACAGGTGAGAAACTTGCTGGGTCTTTTGGGGTGTAGGGGTGTGGTATCTGCAATTAACAAGACAAATAGCCTCTGCTTTCTTCCACTTTTCCTATTAAGAAGAGTGGGGAGCCAATTATAAAACAGCATGACTTGTGGTATAATAAGAGGGCTTAGGGCTTAGGGCAATTGTCAGGATGAGTGCCATGGCCCACCATCATCATCATTATTACCATAGTCATCATCACCATCAGCATCACTACCATCACCGTCATCATTATTATGCCTCTACCATATACTGAGCCATATTTCCCTACTAGAAAAACCAATTTTTAAAATTGGATTCTGCCATACACCTTCCATGGTGTATGGAGGAGGATGACATCTGGGGATTCGAGGATGACTGGAGGCATAAAGGGAGGCCAGGGGTGGTGAGCAGGATGTGCTACGTGCCCTTGGGAGATGAGGCTATGCAGAAGTGGACTAGAGATCTTTGAATTTCCAGATGATGCTCAGGAGGTAAGGATCAGGTCATCAAAGGAGTTTAAAAGAGAAATAAGTACCGTGGGCAGGTCCCAAAGGGAAATAGTGGATTCTTTTCCCAATGACAGAGTCTCAAGTGGTTGGCCTTGAACTTGTGGCAGCCTTCCTGCCTCAATCTACGGCATGCTGAAATTTGGGTCAGGATTGTTGCAGTCTCTCAGGCTGGAGTGACAGTCACCAGGGTTGAGGGTAGAACGTAAAGGAGAGAGGAAGGGATTAAGAAAGACATTGTTTAGCTTTCAGTAACTCACAGCTTATCTACTGCTGGGATGAGAAGCCCACGAAGAGAGGGCACTAACCTAAAATATGAATGCTTCTTTCCATTTTGCAGAGGAGACTGAAATTCGTAGCATACCAGTGAACCTAGCCCAGCCAAGCTAATAGAGCGACTGAAATCTAAACTCTAGATGGCGTGGGGTTCCCCTGTGAAGCGACTGACCCTGAAGAAGGGGTTCAGCCTGCAGCTGACTTGAGCTGTGGTTTTCCTGTGAGTGGAGGCCAGGGCCACAGTAGAGGAGGAAGGGAGAGGTCAGGCTCGGCAAGGGGCACCGGAAGTTCATCTCCGCGGCATCCACCTCTCCTTCAATGGAGATCTGGCTGCTTTGCATGGGAGCTGACAGAGAGCCTGAGGCACTGCTCCTGGATCCTGCTTCTGCAGGTTTCTGTGCTCAAAGCAGCCTGACCTTCGCAGACCTCTCTCAGATAGCCCCGTTTTTTTTTAACCTCCAGCCACAGAAGCTACTGCGACCACCAAGACAATACCCAAGAGGTGTGCTTTCAAGACACTTGGATATTTATTGATCCCAGAGAGGCTTGTAACCTCCTGGCAAGGCTTTAGTACCTCATATCCTTTGGAGAGAGCGGGAAGGCTGAAGCTTGCGGAGTATGAGTGATTTGCCTGGAGTCCTAGGGTTTCTGGGAACAGAAAAGCTATGCGTTACACACAGATCTCCCGTTGGCTTCTGGTTCTCAGAACCAAAAGTGTTGCAACCAAAAGGAGCTCAGAGATCAGGAATTTAAATGGGTTCTGCATGAACTAAAATCCAGGTTCCTAGACTCTGGTCACCAATCAGTTGATATTGAAAGTCAAGCACCCTTGGGGATGGGACTGGCTTTAGACCTCAAGGAACACAGGGTGGTGTGTTCTCCTAACCACCAGGAGTTCCAAGTGGCTAAACACGTCTGTTCTCAAAGTGATATCCTCCAGCACGGGGGTGAGGAATGCAGATCCCAGAAGGCTTATTAGATCTGTAGACATGGATCCCGGCTGGGGATTGAACTGCACCTCAAACAGACTCTTCAATCTTTAGGCAATATGTCCCAGAAGACTGGAAAACGTTTCTCTAACAAGAAAACTGAGGTCTTGAAAGGGCCCTGGCCTGAGCCAGAAACAGTTGTCCCTACCCCCTCAACCCTAGCTCTGTTTGGTGACTGTGGTGGGGTTGCCAGGGGAACCAGGCTGTGCAACTTCCTGGCTTTGGCGTTTTTCCCCCTCGTTGGCCTTATCTCCGCATCCGCCACCCAGTCCAGGACTGCGTGCTGGTCACGTAGGAGGGGAAGCGGGTGCCAGGCGTGTCGAGGACACCAAGAGAACCCTGGCCCAAGTATCAGATGGGCAGGAGGGTGGTGCATGTGAAGTTCGAGAGGTCCAGGAGGGTGGGCAGGGGCACCGGTTCATTAATGTCTTTCTCTATGGCTTGGGAGGTTCCTGGAAAATGAGGATGTGGAGAATTGTGACTAACCAGGGGCTCTTTCTGCCCCAACTCTCATCTCTCAGTTCTCTCACAGCTGGATCCCAGCATCACCCATGGGTTTGCTCCACTCCAGACCTACAGTCTCCAGCCCCAAGCACACCCAGTGGTCCCTACCCCAACACCGACAACCCTGCTTCCGAAGTTCTATGCACTTTCTGCCTGGTTCAAGATTACTTTCTGTGTTTTGGGCTCTCCTTTCTCCCCACTGCAGCACAGTCTCTTGGGCACTCATGAAGAACAGGAAAGAGAAAGGGTTTTTTGTTTTTTGTTTTAAGACAGATGGAACGCAGCTAGCAGTTTAAGTGAAGTAATTCGTGCATTTAAGCATTTATTTATGTTTTGAGCCTTACTTTGATTTGAAAAGAATTTAGGGTGGTTTGGAGAATTTAAGTGTTCCAGGAAAGGCGGAGGGTGATGCAACTCTCAAGCTTCCTCAGTTTAGAAAAAAAAAAAAAAAGAGTAAGATCTGTTCCTGAGTCCTGATGTTTGTACTACACTAAGGACAAGACCCCTGCATGGCTGAGGGGAAGAAAAGACTGCAAACTGATTTTCAAGCGCGGTCTTATCTTCATCCTCCTATCCCCACCCCCCAGGGACCCGGCCTATTCTTCTTTCCCAGGAGGAAACCAGGCCCAGGCCAGGGTCAAGCCTTGGGAGACTTTCAAATCATTGCTGTCCTTTTCCATTCTGTTCCTCCAGAGAACACAGCATGGGAGAGCTCCCTCCTGGCCCTCCAGGACTGGATTTTGGCTAGGAACCAGACTCAGATGAGACAGCTTTGCCAGGATCAAATGGATACCCCTAAAATGGAAGCAGAGGCTGTAAGAGACCTAGGAGAAGGAGGTGACTCCTGGCCTCAGGAACTCTGAGGACTGAGTATAGGAGTTCAGGGAGATCGTGAGGAGTTGCCTTATGCATATAACACAAATCCCTCTACAGGAATGGAGAGTCTCATCTCATTCTCTGTCCATGACCAGCCACCTCATCCTGTTTCCTTCCTCACTTAGCTACAGAGTGTCATTTCTCCTAGAGCTGGGAGGCTGGGTTCCTCCTAGTGCTGGGAGGCTGGGTTCCTCTTAGTGCTGGGAGACTGGGTTCCTCTTAGTGCTGGGAGGCTGGGTTCCTCCTAGTGCTGGGAGACTGGGTTCCTCTTAGTGCTGGGAGGCTGGGTTCCTCCTAGTGCTGGGAGGCTGGATTCCTCTTAGTTCTGGGAGGCTAGGTTCCTCCTAGTGCTGGGAGGCTGGATTCCTCTTAGTGCTGGGAGGCTGGGTTCCTCCTAGTGCTGGGAGGCGGGGTTCCTCTTAGTGCTGGGAGGCTGGGTTCCTCTTAGTGCTGGGAGGCTGGGTTCCTCTTAGTGCTGGGAGACTGGGTTCTTCCTAGTGCTGGGAGGCTAGGTTCCTCCTAGTGCTGGGAGGCTAGGTTCCTTCATGCATTTCAGAGGGGCAGGAGGAAGGGGAGGACAGGGAGTGGCAGAGAGCCAGTGTCCCCCGTCATTGCTCTTAAACAGGAGATATGCTTAACTGAGAAGCCAGACTTTATTTTAATAGCTGGGCTGAACCATGTCTCCCAGGCTCCTCCCACTAAATGTGCTTACTCATCAAAGTCAAACTTCCTGCCTCAGCTAGTGTGGGGGCTCAAGGGCCAGCAGGGTGATTGGCCAGGCACCCTTCAGGGTTCTGAGGGATGAAAAGGCTGTTTCAGGGTCAAGTCCAAACCAGAACGGACAGGCTGGGCTTGCCTTCACGCCTCTCCTGGATTCTGACCCCTGGGTAACAATCTAGGCCTTAATCTGGGGGCTTTCCTGGGAGTGGTGCCGTGGTAGAAAGGGTTAGACAGCTGGAGGTAACTGCCTGAATTCTCACGCGATAAGGGTAGGATATTGCTGTGCTTTTGAGCCATATTTTACTGAGAAAGCTCCTTCTCAGTGGCTGGGTCCTGGCTGTGTGAGCCCCGAAGCTTATGTAGTTTTGGAAGCTCCAGTTGAGAAAAGAAATATGAAATTATTAATGCAAAATTAAATACAGAGACAAACACTTGTAACAATAAAGCTGGAATAATTACAAGCTTTAAGCACTCTGGAAAATGTCACTAAGATCGCCACCGCAGGAGGAGTCATACGCTTCCTGAATGGCTATTCCACTCCTGCCTCTTAGTCTCTTTGAATAATAATGATTTTATAACCTGTAAGACAACCCAGTCTTTCCCGGGATGTGGATTGAACGACACTTTTATTATTATTGATAGAGTAGAATGTTCCTTTTCGCGCTTGTTGTGGGCAAAATCACATCGGTTTTTATTGTTCTTGTCAAATTTGGGGAAATTTGTATTACATTTCTTTCTTATAGGAGGTGTAGGATTTCAGAGCATCATTCGGTGATTAATCTTACGTGTCCTTGGAATTGATGACACTCAGTAATTAGCTTGTCACTGGTTCTGTTCTTGCTTTGCTAATATGGGCTTCACGCGGTCTCTATCAAGGTCGACGCTTCATGTTGAATTGACAAGGAATTTGCCATTCTCCCAGGTCTTTTTGTCACTCCCTTCTCCTTGTTAAGTGGATTGCTACGTGCACCAGAAGCGTCATCTTCCTCCTTCAGATTTCATCTGCTCCTCTCCCAGAATTACCTTTCTCTGTGGTATAATTTTAAAATTGTTTTAATTTGCCTCTCGATTTCCGAGTAATTCCCACCGATTTCATGGCTTGCTTTTGCGCTTTTCCACTCCGTGAACTATCCATCTTAAGTTCATCTAATGCCCTTCGAGGCATACACTTAAAGACGGAAGAAGAAAATATCCGTACGTGTCCAAATCAGAAATCTTCTAAATTAGAATTGCCTGATTGGCATCTCGAAAAGTCGGCATCCTCGGATTTAGCTCAGTGGTGGAGTCAGTGAATTTGATCCTCGCTTTAAGGAGAATGCTCAGGGGGCAAAAGTGTTTGCTGCAAAAGTGTGCCTGACCTGAGTCTGATCCCTGGATGTGGTAGCTCACATCTGTATTTATGTGGTAGCTCACATCTGTATTTACATGGTAGCTAACATCTGTGTTCATGGCACTCCTTTTTTTAAAAAAAAAAAATCAATTTATTTGTTTTATGTTTATGAGTACACTGTTACTGTCTTCAGACACATCAGAAGAGGGCATCAGATCCCATTACAGATGGCTGTGAGCCACCATGTGGTTGCTGGGAATTGAACTCAGGACCTCCGGAAGAACAGTCAGTGCTCTGAACCTCTGAGCCACCTCTCCAGCCCTGTTCATGGCACTCTTATGTGGGGATGGAAGGTAGAGACAGAATAATCCTGCTACCCCATCTCATCCCTACCTGGCGCACGTGCACCACAAAGTAAATAAAAATATTAGTCCAAAATGGAATAGCCTCCCCAGCTCCCTCCCGTCAGGGTGCAGAGGACTATGCAGAACCTGAGGGGAATTATTGTAAGAGCCAGAGCCAGAGGAGATGGAAGACACCATAGAAACAATGTCTTCCAGACACAAGAGGGCTGACGCACATTCATACTCGTGAAGACGTGGTAGTAAACACAGACACCGCACAGGTCCAAGCCAGATGGGGAAGCGAACACGAACCCCTATCCCTAACCAGGAAGCGATCCCTGCTTGACCACCTCTCGCAAAGGAAAAGTTAGTCTCTGTAATGGTCTCACTGGGTGTACAGACCACACGTAAGGGCAGGTCCCGTGCCCAACGGTAGATGCCCAGTACGAAATGAACTCCATGGTATTTTTGTATTATGTTGCTTTGCTTGGACATTTGTTTCATCTCTTTACTGGTCTTTTGCTTGTATATGATGTCTTCTGAACTTTGTGGTTTTATGAACTTAACATTTTGGTGTGGCTCTCTTAATGTTTATGTTTATCGTGCATTTTCTCTCTCCCTTTAAAAAAAAATCCGTTTGTTTTCTGAAGGGAGAGAGTAGGAAGATGTGGAGTTGGAAGTGTGGGGCGGTGGAGATAATCTGGATGGAGATGAGGGAGGGGAAATAAAAAAAATCATAAATAAAATAAAATGGAGTTTAAAGCAGCATATTCTATTGTTTCAGTATTTTAAAATATATTTTTATTTCATTTTTCAAATCTTTGAAAATACATTACAGGGTATGGAGAGATGGATCCGTGCTCTTCCAAAGGGCCCAGGTTCTATTTGAAGCACCCACATGGCAGATCGTAACTATTTGGAATGCCAGTTTCAGGAGATCCAGTGCCACCTTCTGGCCACAGGAGGTACTGCAGGCACGTGGTGCACAAACATTAATTCAGTCTTTATATTCACCCACATAAAAATAATACTTAAGAAAAGTGTTAAAGGGCTGGTGAGATGGCTCAGTGGGTAAGAGCACCCGACTGCTCTTCCGAAGGTCCGGAGTTCAAATCCCAGCAACCACATGGTGGCTCATAACCATCTACAACGAGATCTGACGCCCTCTTCTGGAGTGTCTGAAGACAGCTACAGTGTACTTACATATAATAAATAAATAAATCTTTTAAAAAAAAAGTGTTAAAAAAAAACAGTTAAAGAAAATGTTAACATATTCTTGTTATACTTACTTCACAGTATAGCTGCAGAATGAAGCCCACTGTCCTGGTATACTTGTCGAATGTCTGCCTCTTCATCCCGAGAACTTGTGAATACTTAGCCTTACATGGCAAAAGAGGTTTTAGAGAGAGACGATTCACTTAGGGAGCCTGAGATGGGAGATGATTATGACTGTTCAGGGTGGGTGGAGTCCATGGCTTTGTGGATAGTGGAAGGGGTCATGAGCCAAGGAACAGGGGCAGCCTTCAAAGCAATAGAAACTCTAGGAGGAACGCAGCTTTGTTGATGCTGCAATTTTAGCTCAGCGAAGTACATCAAACGCTAAAACTTTAGTAAATTTGTGTTTATTCAAGCTCCTAAATCTTGGTGATTTGTCATAGCAGCACTGGAAAGCTCAGGTAGTTTTAAAACGGGAAGACGTCTTGCCTCATCGTGTTTGGGAAAATTCGGGTGACTTAGAGATTCAAAGAGAAAAGAAAGGAGAAAGACACGTGGTGAGCTGTTTTGGGTGCCCCGGGGACGGCTGTTCTCTGATAGGACTTCAGACCTGTATATAATTATGGAGGTTGGATTGTTGTGTCTCTTTCTGGACACAGAAAACTTCAGTTTTTACTAAGCATTGATTGAAAATGGAATCCCCACTTCATGTCTTGTTTTCTATTCTTTGTATGTGTATGCATGGTGTGCATGCATGTGTGTGTGTATATATATACATATACATATACATGTGCTTTCATACGTGTTCATTCCATACGTGTTCATTGCATACCTTATACGCTGAAGCAAGATCTCTCACCTGAACCCAGAGCTTGCTGATTCCATTAATCTAGGAAGCCAGACTTCTCTGCTTCTAGGGATCACAGGAGGGACTGTCATATCTGCCACACCCATCAGGCATTTATGTGGGCTTGTGGGTTCTGAACTCTGGTCTTCTGGCTTGTGTGGACAGTATTTTATCCAATGAGCCAGCTCCCCATGTCCACTTACAGCTTTACAGCACCAGCAGTTAGGGGAATATTTTTTCACAGACTGGCTCCTGGCTTTGTTCATTCCCAACCGAGTTTTCCCTCCATTTCCAGATCCGTTAGGCAGCAGGTACCACAGCCCAGCTATATGGAGAATATGGCTGACAGGTTGCCGCCTGGATGTCCAATGAGTTGATTTAGTTGCCTGGTGAAAGGAGCGTTTCAGGAAGTTTTCCTATCCTTGGAGAGTCTTAACTGTACACTCGAGTGATGGAAACCACACCAGCATGTGTCACTAAATCCAGAATAAATGTTTCTTTAAATCAACTTACGTTGCACAAATACATGACTAAGCAGACATTGCTCAGGGCTTTGCTATGAGCCTCACAGTGGCTCATACCAAACACCAGCCTGGAGCAAGGCACTGCTGACTGGGAGATACCTTCAGGCAGAACACTGGGGAGCAGTTTCCTGATGGTTCACCCTCTCCTCCCTGCCTTTAACCCTTCCTGCTGTGTGGCAGTCCAAGTTGAGAAAAGAACACATCCTTTGTTTTGCAGTGCCCTCTTTTTGGTCTTACTTTGCTGTTTGGTGTGGGGGCTCATAACTGCCTAAGAGAGGTGTGGCTAGTGTAGGGCTAAAAATTAATAAGCTGCCTAGCTACCCAAAAGAAGAAGTGGGGTCTGTGAAAACATGAACTTTTCACCCTCCCTTGCTGCACAATGGTTCCTGGAGCATTCCTGAGCGGAAAGTTTCCTGGAACAATCACAATGTCCCAAAGCCCCTGGTCATAATGATCCAACGCCCCTGTGGAATGTCACCACCCTAACCACAATGTCACAAAGCCCTGGGTGTGTTGCCTAGTGTTACACATGACTAGCATATGACCTAACTGTATGGGCAGTCTATGATTTTAGAGTTCCCCTTTTCCCTCCCCTTTTCTCCCCCTGGCTTGTGGTTTTCTCCTTTATAAGCTCTGTAAAAATTCAGGTCAGGGTCGAACTCCTCTACCCCTGCGTGGTGTATGAGTTTCGACCCCAGCATGCTGGCCTGAGCTCTTGTCTTGTCCTGTCTTCAATAAACTTCCTCGTGTGTTTACAGCAAGTAGGTCTCAGCGTCCTACTGGGTGCGCGTCCTTCCCGAGACTGGAGCGAGGGGCTCCCTTCGGGGGTCTTTCATTAGTAATCTTGGATTCCCAGGAGATAAGAGTCGAGGAATCCAGGGAATGAACTGCGAAGCTTTTTGGATTAAGCAGCAGCAATGGCGGCAGTAGAATCGTGGTGGTGGTGGTGGTGGTGGTGGTGGTGGTGGTGGGGTGGTGGTGGCGGCAGATGACTCTGTCTCCCTTCCTCTACTACCCCAGGGTTTGTCAACAGCTTTCCACGCTTAGGTTGGAGTAAGGATCTGGAAGACAAGTGTGGAGGGAGACTAGGGGGTCTGGAGAGACCAAGAGCTCAGAAAATAAACATCTGAGAAAGAAAAGCAAACACTGGTTGGTAGGAGGTTTTGTGAGGTGCGGGGTGTGCAGGATTCCAGGTCTGCTCAGTCCTGTCCTGTAGCTCTTACTAGGGACCAAGGCGAAACTGGGGAAAAAAATCTTAAATCCTCCTGAAAATAGTCTCAGGACAAGTGTTAAAAGGCAGGTTCCCCTAAGTTCCTGCCGTGGACTTTGACTTTGTTTAAGGTAGGACTTACATTTTGAGTTTGTTTATTTATTTATTTACTGAAATAGATTGCTATGCTGCCCAGGTTGGTTTTGAACTTCCTGTCTTAAGACTCCTTGTATTTTCAATAAAGTCCCTCAGATCTAAGCTTGTGAGGCGCTTACGCATCTTCAGGGCTAGAAGTGTTCGTTGGTCTAGTCAGACTCCCTCCTACTGTGGAATGTGTTTGGTTTAATGCGGCTTGCCTCTCAGCAGCCTGAACTCTCCTCAGGTTTGGTTTGAATCCTCCCAGAACCCGGTAGCGGTAACCATGGTAACCTAGGGTGGAAGGGTCTGTGAGGGAAAAAGCAGGATCCTTGGCTTAGCTCTTGGGGGTCTTGATAGTTGAGCCCTCCGGGGCCCATGGAAAGTAGACCCTTTAAAGTCTGAGCCTGGCTTGAACTGGCTTAAAGCCAAAGTGGACATGATGGGCATATCCAAGGGGCTCAACCTTCAAGAGCCTGGTTCCAGCTACTCTAGGGCGGGGTGGGGGATGGGGGGTGGGGGGGGAAGGTTGAGGGAGGGGTTCCTGCTTCTAAACTACCTCGTGACTGCTCCAGGAATTGGGCGGGGCGAGGGCGGGTCTAAAACGCTGAGTGCTAGTTCTTGGTTGCTATGGTAACGCGTCAGCTCCTGCCAAGCCGGTGGAGGTGCCTGCAGCTAAAGCGGCCGCAAAGATGGTGAGGCTCTGGGTAGCTGTAGTTCTTGAGTCCTGAAGTGGTTTGGGGTCTGAGAGGGAAAGCTGGGGCTTTCTCTAAGAGGCTGGGGAAGACAGGAAGTTCTGGGAGTGAGGACGGGATGATGGCTGGAAATGGAGTAAAGGAAGTCTCAAAAGACTTAGTAGTGATTGGCAACGTCTTGTTAGGGTTGAATGGGGGATGTGCTGCACCTTTCTCCCATCCTCTTGAGCTGAGTCCTCTTGGGCTGAGGCGTGTGATGTTGAGAAGAGCACCCGTTAGAAGACCATAACCTGCTATGCTGTTAACCAGCGGGTGGGTGATCATGGGAAAGGCACCTAATGTTCCAGAAGAGCCTCAGTTCTCCCTGTGTGGGAATGATTTGGGCACGCCATAAGCGTTAGTGAATGAATGAATAAATGAATGAGGAGGGGAATTCCTGGAGGAATGATTGGTATAAGTCTGCCAGGCCAGACATGCCTTGGATGGCGGCAGATGGCCATGGGCATAGACTGTGAAGACCAGCAGGGCCTCGAAGGAGCCTGGGTTGGCTCTGAAGTCTTGGGGGAGTCTGCGGACAGGTGTTGGAGCATGTGGTTACTGGAACTTACTTGAAATGTCTGGCCACCTGGGTGGTGGCTGATAACTGGGTTGTCTTGGTAGGCATCCTTTAGGCTCAGTGTCTGCCTTGCTCTTATGGGATTTACTGGGTTTCAGAAGAAGCTGGGTTTCGAACTTCTGAGGATTCCCTGGTGTGCAGGGATGGGGGTCCCTTTTGGCTGTACATTTTACTTAAGTGTCTTCCCTCAGCACAGCAGTGTGTGTGTGTGTGTGTGTGTGTGTGTGTGTGTGTGTGTGATGATCTGCCACTATGCCTGGTATCAAAGGACAAGTGTTAGAGGTAAGTTCTTCTGTCTTGTGTTAAAGGTGCCTCTTTTCCTAGCATTCATGAATCAGTATGTTACAACTGATTAGACTAGCAAGACTTGTGGGCGGTATAGCTCCCAAACCCAGAGATTTCCACTCAGAGACCACTCAGGACAAGAGTTTGCCTAACTTACTAACCCTAACTTACTTTGGATAGGAATGGGCAGACAGGCATGTCAGGAAGCAGTGGGTTTGAGTAATCCCCAGCAAGCCAGGAGTGTGTGTGTGTGTGTGTGTGTGTGTGTGTGTGTGTGTGTAGTGCTAATCACAAGCTTCTTTTGTGGGGGGATGAGAGGAGGTGGCGGCAGGGAGGCTCATAGACAAGCTTCCAGAACTCCCCCAAAGAAAAGGATCAGTAGCATCCTATGGAGGGAGAGGCAGGAGGCTCATCTCCAACCCTGGTGTCATGTTTACGGGATATGTCACGGGTGGGCAGCTGGTCCAGTTAAAGAAAGAGGACAACCAGGTGGATCACTCAGAGCGAGAGGCCAGAGGCCTGATGTGAGGGAACCCCTCCTTTTCCCAGGCCAAGAATCTGAAGCCGGTCTTTGTCAGCCTGTGTTGACTCTGTATGCGAAAGAGGAACTGGATCTGAGTGGGAAGGACCATCTAAGAACGAGCAGCCTTTGTCTTTGTTCCGTTGACAGGTGTTGTACTTACGTCAGGGAAACTCCACACCGACCTATTCCAGTCCCTGCTTGCCTTGTCTTGCTTGAGTTTAAGCCAAATCCCCATAGATCCTGCCATATACAGATATGTTCTCAACTAGAAATAGTTTTTGTTTTATATACTGTGTTTCTTGGTCATAAAATAGTTACCTATTCATTGCAGAAAACTATTCAATATAAGAAACATCTTACGATAGTTACACTCACCTGAAATGCAGGGGCCAGTGGGCAGTGGTGGCGAGGATCATAAATGTGCGATGTTATGCCTGCCCTTTTTTTTTCTTCTCACTCTGGCCCAACGATTTAAATATGTAAGTACACTGTAGCTATCTTCAGACACACCAGAAGAGGGTGTCAGATCTCCTTACAGATGGTTGTAAGTCACCATGTGTTTGCTGGGATTTGAACTCAGGACCTCTGGAAGAGCAGTCAGCGCTCTTAACCGCTGAGCCATCTCTCCAGCCCTATGCCCAGCTCTTATGTGAGTGCCACAGAGCCAAACTCAGATTCTCACAGCCGTGCAGTGAGCACCTTACAGCCAACTCAGCACTCCACACCAACATTTCTAGAGGAATACTTACAGAAAGTGGAAACTAAAGGGCTCCTTGGAAAGTCGGTCGGTTGGTGTTTTGCTGGGGCAAACATGTGAAGGAACACTTCGCTGAAGCAGACACAGGAGAGAGGATGCTCTGCTAAAGCAAGCACGTGGCAGGGCAGGTGATGAAGGATTCTTTGCTAACAACACGCATGTATTGGTCTGCCTTACACTGCGTAGTTGAGCTGCATTTGTCGGGACTCGCAGTTTCTTGCCGCTTCCACACACTTGGACTGATTGGAAGAATGATGTCAGCAGCACGACAGAAGCATGAGTTGAGGCAAGACACGTGGAGGACACGTGATGTTTGGAGGATATAAATAGGACTCAAGGGACAGTGATGGAGGCTGAGCTAGGCTTGCTTATAGACCTTGTGTGTCTCATGTCTTCACTGATCTTCACTTTGCTGAGAGAGGCACAGGTGAGAATTTCTGTCGGTCCTCCTGGTCCCTCCGGCTGACGCTGACTGGAGCCGAGGCTGAGGCTTGGCTGTCTCTGTTGGGTCATGCCACCGCTTTTACTAACTAGACTTTACCGAACTAGACTGCTGCCATGGCCATGAGGTGTTTGTGAGTGGATTGAGCAGCTGCTGCTGACCTGTGAACTGAACTGCTGATTTCCAGACAACACGGACGGGAGTTGCTACAAAGAACCTTTCTAAACAGATCCACTTTCCCTGTATCCTTTCTTTCTCACTACCTCTGGTGGGTGGTGGACTAAAGGGCGGTTAAAGTGTTTAAGAACCATAATTTAAAGTAAGATTTAAAAAAATTAAAGTTACACTTACATATTTCTTTGAATATATTTTCCTCAAAATTTTGACCGCTTTCTGCAGTTACATAATGAGGTTTAGACAAGTTGGGCTCCCCACTACCCTCACAACCTCTTCCCTCTCCTATTGAAAAAAAATTTTTTTCTTAAAAACTTTTTATGTTGGGCCAAGAAGTTAAGATGGCTCAGTGGTTAAGAGTATTGACTGCTCTTCCAGAGGTCCTGAGTTCAATTCCCAGCAACTACAGGGTGGCTCACAACCATCAGTAATGGGATCTGAGGCCCTCTTCTGGTGTGTCTGAAGACAGCTACAGTGTATTCATATAAATAAAATAAATACATCTTAAAAAAAAAAACTTTATATGTTATGGAAATCCCCCTGTCTCATCGATATCCATTTGACTTAATCTTTTTGCCCCAGAATCTCTGTTAGAGTAACCTTGTTTGGACCAGATTCTCCTGCTCCTGGGACGTATATATGGTATATAAAGAGAGGGGGCAGGCAGCTGGGTCACTAAGATAAGCATATTAGTGCAGGGCTTGCCTGTTTACCTGTCCCCAGTCTTTCCAGCCTCAGTTGTTGGTAGCTGGAGAAAGTGGCTTTTCCTTCCAAGGCTGCCTCCTTCCAAGCAGGCTACTCAGCTTCTGGCTAGCCACTGCTCGGCGTCATGGGAATATTTATTTGGTCACGCAAGAAATAAAACCAGCCCTTCACCTCCTAAGAGGACCACTTGGCTACTGCCTCTGGTCCAGAGGGATCCAACTTTCCATTTCTGCTTGGTTCTTCTTTTTTTTTCTTCTTCCCCCTAGTGTGTTTACACAGTGACCTCCCTAGTTCTTCTTGTTACTCTTGGCAAAACTGGTTATTCTAGCCCTGGGGTAAGGCTTGTGGCTTCAAAGTCAGCAGTTCTTAAATGAGGTTTTCTTAGCTACCCGACGCCCTCAGCCGCCCGTGCTCACAGCTTCCCCCATCTGGCCCGCTAGTGGCTGCTTTTCTGTGGTCATTTGCTTTCCTTCCTCTGTTCTGACTTCGAGGTTCAGGCAGTGGATTATTTCCTGTGGTGACTTCCCCCAACCTGGGTACCAAGGACACAGGAAAGAAAAAGACACAGTCTCCGCCTCGAGGGACCTACAGTCTGGTGCACAATGCCACTCGCAGAGTCCTAGAACAGAGACAGGAAAACAGATGGGAAAACAATCACAACCCTTCCTTTCTGTACTCCGGAGCCCTTTCTTATACATTACTCTCCACAGCGCCGACCACATCCGTGACCTGGAAAACGTGGAACGGTGGAGTGACTCGGGAGTCAGAGAGATGCGTTTCCCAGAGGCATTCATCTTAGTCTACTCTAGATTCCTCAAGGGGTCATTTTATTTAATTTCATCCCTTATTTTTTTTATCAGATGTAAGTCGGGTTCCTGCTGTGTGCCACCCCCCCCCCAAGTCTTCCTTAATTATATGGAGAACTCACACACCACCACCCCTCAAGAGCCTTCTACTGGTTTCCTTTATCCCACTGCCCTTCCCGTTCATTTCCTCTTACTCTAATTTTAAGTGAGGAGTGGTTGCCCACCACCCACCATACAACCCTTCAGAGGCTGCTCTTAGGCGTCACCAGGGCTCCCATATCTGCCTCTTCATAAATCCAGGCTTTTCTGCTCTGCTGTCTTGGGGCTGGCTGAAGATGGCTCCCTCTGGAAGCCTACACTGACTGAGCCGGGCAGTGAGGGGTGGGGGAAGGAAGGCGCACACAGCCAGGCTCATTGTTTGGTGGAGGGCCACCTGAAGAGTAATCGCCCAGTTCAGTGTAAAAGCCCGACACAGGTGCTACAGGTGCTGGGAGGAGGGCAGCTTGTTGGCAATGGCAGATCAATGAGAGATGGCAAAAACACCGTTTGGTGACCTGGAAGAGTCACTAACATTTAGTGACCTGGTCTGCTCATTTCTCCGTTTATATCATCCCCCTGGGGCTGCGGATTCCCAGACTTGGAGGGACCTCGTATGTCTAGACCATTTCCCCCAAGATATCTCAGCTTACAGAGCTTGGTTGAGACGGGCGTGGGCTCCTCCAAAGCAATGAATGAATCAGCTTTAGATTAAGGCTACCCTTATCCAAAAGCCTTTGCAGAAACTGCTTCCCGGATGTAGATATCTACTCTCAGCGGGCCAAGATGAAGCAGAACTGCCAGCTGGGTTCCTGGTTGTAAGCTGCCGAACCAGAACTCTTATTTAAGTGGGATGGAACACCCCGAGAGGATTTAGGAAAGCCCACGGATGTTGTACCAGCAGGGAAACGAGGCTTGGAAAGTAGGAATAGAGGGAGCCCTTTCAGCTGTAACCAAGGCCCAAATCCCAACGGAGACGAGATCTGGCACAGGCTCCTCACCGCTGCTGGCTTTGCTTGCTGGTGGGGGCCTTATCAGCGCTGCCCCAGATGTGGCTGCTCCTGCTGCACCGGGTCAAAAAGGCTTTCCACGTTCAGTGTCTCGTATTGCTGGTTCCACAGTCGCCTTAAGGTCAGGGCCATCTTATTGGCTCAGCGTAGTTCCCCTGCTTGGCTAAGAAGGCAAATACCTGATGTTTTCAGCTTTTGTCGTTGGGAATGAGCCCCGGTCTCCCACAATCATTATCTAGGGTAATTTGCCAAACACAGGAAACTATTGGCACATCAAAAAGTATTCTATTTTGGTTAGCGCTGTCTGATTGATTGTAGCTGGTAATCATTGTTCATCCACTACCCACCGTTTGCCAGCCACCACACGCTGAGCTGTGGCCCAATGAGTTTCTACAGCTTTTATTTCCTTTAGACCCCAGCTGACTCGTGAAACAGGAAGGAGGTTGGGTGGTTTGTCCTTAATGAAAGGGTCCTAGAGCTCAGGCTGAGAAGGTTGGTGTGAAGAGGAGCATGTACATGCTTGGGAAATGAGGAACAGTTGCCTCTCTAAGGCCATTCTTGTGGGAGACTGTGCCTGTGCAGGGGCGAGGAACAGGGAGCCTCCCTCCTTCTCATCACCCCACACTCTCCATCCTTTTTATGTGTATCTTGGCTTCTCAGCTCCCAAGACTGCAGAGATGCCCTTTCGTAGACTTAGTGTGCTTTGCCAAGAGGTCTCCCCACGGGGGATGCTGTACCCTACATTTCAGGTCCTATGTAGACACGTTCGTTCTGTAAGAGGTTTCGCCGCATGCTTGTCCTTCTAGCTGTCAGCATGGGCTAGAGACATGTTTGCTGCCTGTGGTCTGGATGCCCCTGGGTACCAATGACCGGACTTTCTGTCTCTACCTGTAGCCACTAAGCACAGGGGACGCCTCAAGCTCTGCTTCCACCGCTTCCAATCGGTCACGGAACAGGACTCGCTATCGGACCAAAGCCATGAACTCTGAGGTAGATGAGAGCCTCTTTGGAGGTGTCAAGGTAACTCATCATCAGTAGATCCTCCAGCCCCTGGTTGCTGCTGCCCCTTAGACAGCAGTGGCCTAGACCTGTGTCGCTTAGGGCGACATTTGTACTAGTCACATCACTGAGATTTTTATACCAAAGAAGGGAGGATTCTGAGGTCCTGGCTCTGATATCTAGTGTGTTCTAGGTAAACAGGGTACATAGTTCCTCACCCCTAGAAATTCCCTTCCTCCTTTGATTTCCAGGAGTTGAGCTAAAATAATTGCTTAGCTTGGGGAGACTAGCAAGCCCCACCCAGACTAGGACAATGATGGTTCCTGGAGTGTGAAGAGGGAGAGGTACAGTGCTCCTTGGAACAGCTTTGGTGTCTGTGACAGTTGATGAAGAGGGAAAGTGAGACTTGGAGAGCTGGGCAGGGGTGTGTGTGTGCGTGTGTGTGTGTGTGTGTGTGTGTGTGTGTGTGTGAGAGAGAGAGAGAGAGAG
>NC_034594.1:145094428-145104249 GCF_900095145.1 Mus pahari
TTGACACACATATTCCAATGTCTGCTATAGTTCCGGTCCCCTACTTTAAACATCTTCTCTCTCTCTCTCTCTCTCTCTCTCTCTCTCTCTCTCTCACACACACACACACACACACACACACACATTCTATATGTAAAAGAAAAAAAATCAATATGCCCATCTCGTTTCAGCGTTTTCTCTCCTCCATCTTGGCCCTCGGCCTCTGGTAGTTAGCATGCTGCTGCCCTTCATTCCGAAGCTTGCTGTAAGCTCTAAAAGTAAAGGGTAGATGGGCAATCAATGCTTCTAAGCCCTCAGCACTGCTTCGGGGGAAGAGAAGTGGACCGATGAGTCACTTCCTTTTGGGTACAAGGAGAATCCAAAGCAAAGGGAAACGGACCAGATGCCTAATTAGCACTCTGGCTCCTCCCAGACTCGAGGCTATCAGAGGAAATTCACAGGGGCTCTCCGGGTTCCTTTGGGGTTAGCTCAGTTTTACTTCCCCACTGGAACAGTGCCATCAGGCTCCTCCTGCAGGGCACACGCAGAGCTCAGCTAAGTGCCAGGAGCCAGGGCTGCGTTTGGTGGCTTAGCACTTGTGTTTAGTGCTTCACACTCTCGGACGTCCCTACCGCTCTGGCTCCGCAGCCGAGTGACGAATGACGTCAGCTCACAGAATCTGAAGCCCTGTGGCCCAGGGCTTAAGCTGAAGAGACACAGCTGGATCCCTGTGCAGGAGCTGGAGTTGACCACAGACAGACAGCCTCTGTTTAGCCGAGGCTGACCAGCCTGACGTGGGCAGTGGCCTGAGGGGTCCTACTTCTTGGCCCCCCCTGCAGCCAGGCTGGTCTGGTCATGCTTCGGATCCACTGTCTTAAGATTCAGGTTGCTCTTGGTCACTTCACAGCCTCTGTTGTTTTGGGCCACACCACTTGGTGCAGTCTAAGACCTTGCTAATAAGTGAACCTACTTCTAGGACAACCTTCCCCACCCCCGCCCCCACCCCCCAGCTTTTATTAGATGAGATTCCACTTCCTGTCTCAGATCATCTGCGTCTTGTTGCCATGCACCTGTTAAACTGCCTCGCCCAGAAACAGGCTTTATTCTCTCCTCTCGGCTGCTCCCTCCCCCATCCCTAATGTATGTCATTTGTTTCTAATCATTATAATTAGCTGTAGGTTTGTTGAATGCGTTGGGATGCCACAGGAGAGCTCTGGAGACACATCTCCAGGAGCTGTCGATCAGAGTTTTTAATTAATATTTAGGGTTCAAAGCTTCTATCCAGACTGGATGGACAGGGATATTTCGATTTCCCACCAGCATCCATTTCAACCCTGCCAAGCATTCCCTTATAGTTATACCTTATTCCAGCACCAGGAACAATCTGTTTTTAAAGTCCGATTCAACAGCCTTGTGTGTGCTAAGTACCAAGTACCGGCTCAGAGATTGGGCTGCTGATGTAGTTAAGATAAGAGTCCCATCCTGAAGAAGCTGAAACAGGCCTTGCACCATTGGTCCTGAAGTGGCCAGTAAGATGGAATCAGAATGTGGTGGGGCTCAGAGGTGGACTTAAAGAAACACAAGGACAGGTCACCGGCAGTTACATGGAGAATGCGGCCTATTAGATTTAGGAAGAAAGACATAAAATGTCTCTTTTGTCTGCAGCATCGGTTGCTTCTCACCTGAAACCTTTCATTTCAGTGGCCCATGAATTTGCAGATTCTTCCGTCTTGGCGTAGTATGGGGAGGAGAGGAGGGGAGGGAGTTTGGAGCCTGCTTTCCTCCCTAAGGCTGGTCATTCCTATGTCAGTGTTCCCACAGAGGACCCCTCTGGAGAATCTCTAATCATCAGCCCCGAGGAGTTTGAGCGGATCAAATGGGCATCCCAAGTCCTGACCAAAGAAGAACTGAATGCCAGAGAACAGGCCCTCAAGAAGGAGAAGGAAGCCATCTTGGTAACTCACCTTCCTAGCTGTGTCCTTGGGGGACGGGTGGCAGAATAGGAAAGTGGAGTAGGGAAGCCAACTTTCCATCCCAGGCGGGATAAGCTCAGTTAAGGCATGCTCAAACAAGGTGTGCATGCGCATTTAATAAACAAATGTTGCGGTACGCGGGCCAGTGGGAGGATGGGAACAAAGCCGGGCCGTGAGACCTCCCCGCTCTGATACACTGAGGGACTGAAGAGAATTCTTGCTAGGTTACATGCTGCAGGTGAGTTTGCAGGGGAATAAACCCCACCAATCCCGGCTGGTCTCCCTTAGGAAGCTGTCACAATTCGCAAGAAGATCATGAAGCAGAAGGAGATGGCTTGGAACAATAACAAGAAACTCAGTGACCTGGAGGAGGTGGCCAGGGAGCGGGCCCAGAACCTCCTGCAGAGAGCCAACAAGCTCCGCATGGAGCAGGAGGAGGAGCTCAAGGATATGAGCAAGGTGGGTCTCTTCCTCTCATCTGAGGGCTCCCCGCGGCTCCCTCTGTGCTCTATCTCACTCGGTTCCGGACAAGGCGAGGGACTGGTGTGAGCAGGGACTGGCGTGGGCGGGGACTGGTGTGGGCGGGGCTCACGTGGATAGGAGGAGAAGCGACCTGTTTCCCGGATGATGAGAGCAAGCCCTAGAGTCCACCAGTATGAAGGCAGCACTGCTTAGCAGAATTTTTGGGAGCACTGAACAAGCTAAGATATTGGGAGGGTCTTCGAGAACCGTGATTGATAAGGATCTCACTCCTATTTCTATCCTGTTAGTTCAAGTCTGGCCCCAGATAGTGGTGGAGACAATAGCGTTCTTTTTGAAATGCTCAGAGTACCTCCTTTAGCTGGGAGCACAAGGATCAGGGCTCATTTGAAATTCTGTTCTGTAATTCATTCATGTGTGTCGCTCCCTTGTTGACTAATAGAAAAAAAAAAGTTGACTCCCCCAGCCCTTCATCTCTGATTCTCATTTCTCTGGTAAATCTCTACTTGTACCTGCTTTTATTATTCCAAAGCTTTTACTTTCTGGTTCTTAATGAAGGCACCATGGCTTCTCATTTCTTTTATGCATGTTGGGCTCTTCTACATTAAAAAAATGCACCAGTTGAATTTCTGCTGGAATGCCTTGGTTTCTCTACACACAACACACTGTTCATGGGTCCTCGGGGAAGGAATTGCAAAGCTCTAACGCCTTATGGAGGTTATGCGTGTGTTTATGTAGGTGAACGCGATAACACTGAGTTCGTTCATCATAGTTCCAAAGGCCGCTCCATTATCTCCTGAACTCTACAGTACCCTGACTGATAGCCAGGGCTATACAGAGAAACCCTGTCTCTAAAAACAAACAAACAAACAACAAACAAACGAACACCCTGACTGATGCCGTCTCTCCTTTAATAAACTGTAGTGCCTGATAAGAAACCAGCAAAGGGTCTGGAGAGATGGCTCAGAGGTTAAGACTGTTCTTAACCCTGACTGTTCTTCTAGAGGACCTGGGTTCAAGTTCCAAGCACCCACAAGACAGCTTGCAACTGTCTGTAACTCCAGTTCCAGGGTTTCTGACACCCTCACACAGACATACATTCGGGCAAAACATCAGTGAACATTAAATAAAAATAAATTATTAGAAAAAGAAAGTCACTAGTAAATGCTAAATGGGTAAATGGGTGAGTGAGGCATGCTGCCTCTTTGAGCTCAGTGAGCAACCGAGCAAGTCTCTGGCCCATGCACTCTGCTCCCATGTCTTCCCTCTTAAATGTCCACACACTTATAATACCTCCTTCCTTTACCTTATCCCCAGACCCAGTGCCAGGATTCTTTCCTCCCACCCCCTAGATTATTCTGAATGCCAAGTGCCACGCAATCCGGGATGCCCAGATCCTGGAGAAGCAGCAGATACAAAAGGAATTGGATGAAGAGGAGAGGCGGTTGGATCACATGATGGAAAAAGACCGGCAGGAATCCCTCCAAAGGCAGGAGGATCGGGAAAGGAAAAGAAGGGAGGAGAGAGTACGGTAGGTAAAGGTGGGCTTTTGCCATTTCCCCTAGAAGCCCTTTCTGAGTATCTTCAGGTCCAGGTAGCCTAAGCAAAGAGGGAAGAACCAAGACGCAGTTGTGAGGCACCAGCATCTCTCGTCCCTTATGGAACGATACAGGGAATCCTACAACCTGCAAGGCTTATTTCCAAGGTTGTAATAGGTGCTTCTCTGTATACTCCAATTCAGTGTCCTATCTCAGTTCCTCCTGTCATCCACCCTACGTCTTCCCCCAACATCTATGAAGTCTTTATAAGCAGATCCAAGGAAGGAACACTTTGCCCATTAGGCAGCTCTGATCTTTATGCTGATGGAACTCAAACACGCTCTCCAGGCCACTCTATCTGCTCCTGCTAAATCTCGCCTGTCACACGAAGCATTCAAGTACCCCATCTGAATATGAGCTCAACATTGCTGCTTGATTGCTGTCTTTGCCTTGTCTACTCCCATTCTTCCAGCCTTTACTCTTGCCAAAGGCTTTAGATGCCTCCAAGTTTACTGACAAACTCTGGGGTCACTGGCAGGCGGCTCTGATTGTCCAGTCAGTATCCCTGGATTTACTGTTGAAAAGACGGCTTTGCGGAGAGGACCTCAGGGTTCAGCCCTGTCTATCAGCAGCCGAGAGTCTTCAGTGTTATACATTCTTACACAAAAAGAGAGTAGGCAGAGGAGGCACGGGAGTCAGGTTGGAAGACAATAGAGGACAAACAGTAAAGGAATTAGTGATCCGGGCCTTTGAAAATCTACAAAGCCCTCTGTGAACCAGGGAGGAAGCTGTCTTCCCACATCATTAGGAGACTTAGGAAGAAGTTGGATTCTAGAGGCTTGTTAAATTATACTAGGTGGGAGGAGGTGGGTTAAGATGTAGGGTAACTCCTGGGCAGACAGATAAGAGGAATCTCAGGCAGGAGCACTTGGGGACTAACACAGCAAAATGAGGACACTCAAGGAAAGGACCCAGGAAGCATAAGCATGCCAAAGGGACACTTGTCAACCGATGCCCTTGAAACCTCCTGTCTTGGGGACCATATGGGGAGAAGTCGAGGATGGAGACTTGGTCTCTTTATTCAGAGCCACTCTGGCGTCCGTCGTGTTCTCCCAGGGGAAAACGTCACATTGTGGAGCAGATAAAGAAGAACGAAGAGGAGAGATCGCTGGAGGCTGAGCACCGTGAACAGGAGAAGGAGCAGATGCTGGCATACCTGGACCGGCTCCAGGAGGAGGATTTGCAGGTAACAGACCACCAGGCCATGCTGCGGTTCCTCACCTCCAGCAGCAAAGCCCTCCAAGGTTTCAGGGCTCAGGGTTTGGAGCGATTCCTTTCTTTTTTTTCCTCGCAGGGCATACACTCATTTCACAACACCATTGCCATCAACTTCTTAATTGCTGTCTGGAACATTTGTTTGGCCATGGTATATCATGCTGGGGATGAGCTGTGATTTTGTCCTTGCCTCCCAGGGACTTGGGGTCCAAGGCTGGCATGTCAATGTGAACAGACACATAAAGGAAATATATGGTTGCACGCTTCGCACAAGTAAACATAGGGATGTTTTACAGTCTGTCCCTCAGTCACTGAGGGAAATTACACACTCCATCGATGAACAGGAGTGCTTTAGTTTCCCGCTCCACCCCCCCCCCCCACTGTTGTCTCATTCAGAGTACACAATATCCCATTGTCATTAACTGTGTTGGGAAGCCAAACCTTTTGTCCCTATTAGTTTAGATAAATCAAGTAGGGACATTTAATGAAAACAAAACAAAACAAAACAAAACACCCGATGACACACCTGTGTGAACTTCGTAAAGCTAAGACGGTCTTCTATTTGCCTTATCTGGCTTGTTGCAACACATGGAAGCTCGTAGCAAAGGCATATGCACACAGGTCTGTGGTTATGCATGCATTTGCATGCGGATGGACACACACGTGTGTGCACACACATGCACTTGGGAAGCCCAAAGCTGGTGTCAGGAATTGCCTCTGTCGCCCTTAATTCACAGAGGCAGGCCTCTCCGTTGAGCCTAGTCTTGCTAGCCAGTTTGCTCCGGGGAGTTCCTTTCTCTGTCCTCTCAGGTTATAATGATAAGTGGAGCACCGCACGTGGAGCACCGCGCCCACTCAACGTTTACAAGATTTCCAGGGATCTCTGAAAGGTCTCACGGTGGTCCTCGCGCTTGTGTGGCAAACGCTTTGGCCACTGAGCCATCTCTCTAGCCCTGTAGCAGGCATTTGAGCTGTATTAGCTCTTTGGCAATGCTGTGCGCTGTGTCTGGACCGTGTTCACACCTTTGCCTACTTTTTCTTTCATTTTCAACACGTTACCCACAAACAAAAGTTGAATGAATTAGAACCGTACCAGTAATACTTGGTTAAAGTACTTTTGCCTTTGACATTTTGACACCCCGCTATGAAATGCTTCATGCCACCCCCCATCTCTGAAGAGCAAGGCCCACTTACATAGCCTCCACCAAAAGCTCCGCCAGATGCCCTGTAATATCATCCTGAAACATTGGGTGATAGCCCAATGTTAGCCTAGATTCGGTTTTCTTTAATTGGCAAAGAAATGCATTTTCAGTTACTTTTCTGTTTTCCAAACCTATTTCTAATCAAGGCTCGCATGCCGTATTTGGTTAAGTCTCCTTAGTCTGATTTGATCTAGAAGCATCCCCTCATTTGTTGACTCACGTGCTTCTTCAATATATTTTCATTTTTCACTGACGCCTAGCAATCGTGCGCCTTTGTGGTCCATGGTGTGACAGTCCTATATGTAGGATGTATAATGGTCATATCAGGGTGAACAGCATATTCATCCCCTCAGAGAGCGGACAGTTCTTTGTATTGGGAACACTCAGAATCTTTTCCACCAGCATTTTGAAATGTACAGTTGGTTATTATTGGAAGTAATCGTCCCACTGTGCTATAGAACACCACAAATTATTCCTCTTACCTAATAGCATTCCTGTACCCAATTCCTTTTTCTCTCCATGTTATTTAACTCATAGAACTCATGGTCTTTTGTTTTTTGTTTGTCCCCCCTCCCACCCCCTGCCTTCCTGTGTGAATGGATGATTCAGTTGTCATCAGCCAGGGCACCGAGTGTTAGTGAGTGACTGGGGATCCCCAAGATTCCCATAGGTGGTCAGCAGGTTTTCCTAGCTCCCACAACGTGAAGGTCAATGTGAAGACTTAGGTTGAAGACTCCTGTCTGGGGCAGAAGATAAGGCTTGTAGACTTGCGGAAGACTTGCAAAGGAGACCTAGAAGATACACAGACACACCTAGCTAGGACACTGGCTCTGGGAGAAGTGTAGGTAGCAGAGGTATAGGGAAATATGCAGGGAACGAGGTGGTAGATGAAGACTGGACACTTCAGCTAGGTTGTGGGGAGCTGGGAATTGGTGGGCTCACTGGCGTGCTCCAGCAGTGAGTCAACACCATTCCACTGGTGTGTCATGTTCCTTTGGATGTCCTTCCAAAAGACACTCCCAGGTCTCCAGGAAGTAGTATTAGGCAAGCTTAGGGTAGAACCCGGCATCTCAGCAGACATTGAGCTGCTTGCCAGCATCTCAGGCAGCAGGGCAGCTTTTCCACGTCGCTAGTGAGATGGAAAGTTGAGGGAGGTTTTTTTTCTTTTCCCCCTTGGGTTGCTTTGAAGGGCTTCAGTGGCAAGAAACAGGGTAAGTCCCTTTCGTTCCTTGGAAGTCAAATGAGCCAACAAAAAAAGCCACCCGAAGGGTAAATACACAAGTTTTTCATCTGTTCAAGGCCCCACCTTTCAGAACTTGGGAAACAGCCTCTGCTAATGCCCAGTGAGTAGAAACTAGTCAATGTGAGCAACTTATTATTATTATTTTTTTTTAATCATCACTACGGAATGGGATCTCAAATTTGAGTTTCAATAGGAGAAGGAATGTGAACGCTGAGGATAGTAGCTCATGAGGTCACAAGGGTAGACTTTAGTGCGGCAAGAGGGAGAAAAAAAATTAAAAGCCTCCATTTCCAGAAAGCATTGAGAGATAAGTGTCAGGGGCCATCACCAAGTTGAGTTGGGTGAAGATGCAAAGAGGCTATTTGATTGCAAAGTTGCTTATTGTCCTTTCTTTTCTTTTCTTTTTAAATTTATTTATTTACTTAATGTATGTGAGTACACTGTTGCTGTCTTCAGACACACCAGAAGAAGGCATCTGATCCCATTGTAGATGGTTGTGAGCCATCATGTGATTGCTGGGAATTGAACTCAGGACCTCTGGAAGAGCAGTCAGTTATCTTAACCACTGAGCCATCTCTCCAGCCCCTTACTGTCCATTTTTTTTTTTTCTTTCTCGAGACAGGGTTTCTCTGTGTAGCTCTGGCAGTCCTGGAACTCACTTTGTAGACCAGGCTGGCCTTGAACTCAGAACTCTGCCTCCCGAGTGCTGGGATTAAAGGCATGCGCCACCACGCCTGGCTCCTTATTGTCCATTCTTGAAAGACAGCTTGAATCTGGGCTGGTGCTGGCCACACTGTACCACCTCCTGCCTCTGTTTTTCTCTATACCAGTATGTCAGTAGCTATATGTCTTGCCTTCTTCTCCTCTGAGGATCTCTTCCTTTTGCTGGCAGGATCTGGAACGAAGACATCAGGAAAAACTGAAGATGCAAGCTGAAATTAAACGTATCAATGATGAAAACCAGAGACAGAAAGCAGAGTTGCTGGCACAGGAGAGACTGGCAGACCAAATGGTGATGGAATTTACCAAGAAGAAGATGGTAGGTACTTGGTGTCCAATGCTGGAACCACTGTCCAGGAGTGACATGTCTATAATGGGCCTGGGCAATTGTAGGACTCTAGCAGGAGACAGCCATGCCTTCATTTAAAAATACATAGGCCTGGCTTCGTTTCCTCTTCATCATGGCCTGATAAATTGTTCAGTAAGAGTATAGATTTTTAGAGACCACACCCCCCAAACCCACTGTGTCACTATCTTCATTGATACAGTCACTTAAAAGCTGGAATCAGGGTCACGTGCAGTAAAAGAAAACTAAAGTGATTGGTGAAAGTAAAGCTTATATGAATTCTTCAAGGGTTGAGAAGCCTAGAAACTGAGCATTGACTTCCCCATGCATTTAAAAAAAATTTTTTTTTGAAAAAACTCTTATATAGGACAGCTTGTATTGGGTAGTTAGGATACCTCACTGTAGAATGAATGTATAAGAGGAAGTAGATGGGAAAAGCAATATCTGCAAACAGCTTGGGATGGGTTAAGCTCCTAAATGTGTGGACTCCTCTGGGACAAAAATGAGTGATGGGGTGATTGGGGTATGTAGGGAGTAGAGGACGAAGGAGAGAAAAAAAAAAGACTTTTAAGTATAGTTTAGAGTAAACATGGGTTTATATTAAAAACTCAGAAATACTCAAATGGTGGGGGAATGATTCCTGTGCGTGTGGATCCAGTCTCTTCTGGAGATTTGGAGATCCTGATGACAGTTAACTTAGCCTACTTCTCTTATGATGCATTTCTAGACAGTGTGCTGATCCTCCCAGCTCTGCCCCTTCAGGACTAAAGGCAGAGAGTGGTTGTGGAAGCATCTAGAATTTTCTTTCCTGCTATCCAGGGCAAGATGAGGCAGAGGAACCAGTGTTATGAAATATATTAGGGTGAGGGGGTACCTGGCAGGTCCAGAGGAGTAGAGGCAGCGAGTGAGCTATGAGAGAGGGCATTGCGAGATTGAGAGAGGCAGCAGAGAGGGAGAGAAAGGATGCTCTGAGGACAAAAGGGATGGGGAAGAGAGAAGAGAGAGAGGGGGAGAGGAAGGGGAGAGAGAAGGGGAGGGAAGGAGGGAGGGAGGGAGGGAGGGAGG
>NC_034594.1:145104309-145115687 GCF_900095145.1 Mus pahari
GAGAGAGAGAGAGAGAGAGAGAGAGAGAGAGAGAGAGAGAGAGAGAGAGATCCAAGGGGAGGGAAGGAGAGGGAGAGAGGGAGATGAGGTGCAGGATTCAGCCCGCTACACCTAGCAAGGCAGGTGATGACATAGGCAATTGCTAGGTCCTTGAGGGCAGGCCAGCTGGATTGCCTGCAAGCTAACAATCAGCTTGACTCTGTGGAGCATAACCCCCAAATAGGCAACTCTCTGGGATTCTTGGCAGTCTGGGAAGGTAGAATAATGAGGGATAAGGGACAGTCTTCATGGGCCGACCATGTCATGCCACCCAACATGTGCCTGTGGTCACGTGACTGCTCTAGGTGCAGTTGTTGAGAAGCCTTGGGGTTTATTCACTCCTGTTCTTGCACAGAGGTGGTAAAAGGGACGGATTTGAGGTATCTGCTAAGCACTGTGGGGTTGCTCAAAGCACAGTTGGCAGTTTTCCCAGGTACTAATGAGATAACGTCTACCTGCTGCATTTTACAAGGCAAGGCAGGGAACCGCAGTTGTTACTTGGCTCTGTGGCCTTGCAACTTGAAATTATCTTCAGTGTGACAGAGGAGTAAGAGCGCGGGGCCTCAGGATTCCTGCCTTCAAAACAGTTTTGGCATCCAAGGCTTCCGTCTGATGAGATGCTGCCTGAGCTCTCTAGGCTAAGGCCCGAGAAAGCTTTTTGTAAACCAGGCTGCCTTCTACAAAGGCTAGTTGTCCTTTTGTTTGTGCATTGCTAAAGTCCCGCCCCCATCTTAGATCTAGCGAGGAAGTGGAAGGGGAGATGCTGGAGAGGACGTTCGCTCGCTGTACAGATTGCGTTTCTCTGTGCAGAGCTGCAATGGTGTGCATTATCCTGAGGCCTTTTTCTTCCGGGCAGGCTCGAGAGGCAGAGTATGAAGCTGAGCAGGAGAAAATCCGGAGGGAGAAAGAGAAGGAGATCGCCCGCCTGAGGGCCTTGCAGGAGAAGGCGCAGGATTATCAAGCAGAGCAGGTATCTACTTCCTCTCTCCCTCCCACTCCCGGAAGCCATCCCTTGACAGCCTGTAAAGTGGCCTGCAGGGTGGAGGCATAAAAGAGAGGATGCCTGCTGTCTAGCCTTCAAAAATATAACCGCAGACAAATGTCATTTAATCGTGGGGGATGTCTCTTGGAAAAAGCACCTGAAGAGGAAGGGTGGGCCCTTTCCCATTGTCCACGGCAGCCGGAAGAGAGCAGAAGTATGCACTTAGGTTCTAGAGAAAGTTTTTGACTGCTACATAAAGAGGATTTTTCCAACCTTTACTGACTAATGAAACGTCACCAGGGGAAATGTGGCATCTCTATCATTAGCAGTTTTTAAAGTTAAAAGCAACTCCAGGAGTCCGAGGAGGTGCTCAAGGAACCGGGAAAGAATAAGGATGAGGGCTAGGACAAGGTGACCCTTTGGGGAAATCTTCTGACCCTAAAGAATCTATGCCAGGATTCCATTCTTCCTTAGGCAGAATGGAGTCTGTATGTCAGTGACTATCTCCGGCTCTTTTGTATCCTCATAGCTCCCCTGTCTACCCCCCCCCCGTGCACCCCCCCTCCCCTGCCTGCTTTCTTAGGATGCCTTGAGGGCCAAGCGCAACCAGGAGGTTGCAGATCGAGAGTGGCGCCGAAAGGAAAAGGAAAACGCGCAGAAGAAGATAGAGACGGAGGAAAAGCTGCGCAAAAGCCGGTTGGAGCAGGTGGCATTCAAGGAACACACGCTGGCCGTTCAGGTTCAGCGGGACCGAGATGAGTTCGAGAGGATCCTTCGGTAGGAGATGCCCAGAGAACCCTGGCTTCCTTTCCCTTGTTGAAGGATGACAGGAGTGTGCTCAGGGGACGGTGTGTGGTGGATGGAGAGGAGATTCCTGCCATGGTAATAGGAAGGTGCACATCTATCTGTCTTGATCATGTTGCTGCAGTCATCCTGACTAGATGGCTGGCTGAGCTATTTTAACACCATTCGAGCCAGAAAATGTTCTGATTAGAGAATTGGAAAAGTTCATCTGGAAGTGTTTACGGAACTGAGGGTTATTTATCCTGTATCAGTAACGGTGTAAAGAAAGGTCCCTCCTGCCGCCCTTACGTCCCACATCCTAGGGAGACTGAGTAGGAGAAGCCTAGAAGAGATGGAGGATTCATCCAGACACTAAGGATTGTGTCATTAGAGCAAGACTTTGAGGGCATCTTTGCCATTGGTTTGACTCATAGCTGGTGATCAACATGCGTTGAAGACTCTGTCTAGGTATCATGAAGCTCATTAGAAGTGAGTGAACACTGTCTGTGCCTGATCCACCCGAAGGCTTCCAGAGACTCCTGTTTGGGTGGGCATCTTCTACATCTCTCTCTCTCTCTGCTGCTTGGCGGCTAGCATCTCTTTACTGTTTGTTGTTTCCGTTCAATGATGATTTCAGCCTGCACGCAAGGGCCAAGGACTCACACTGCCTACTCTTCTGGTCCTCCCTCAGAGCAGCAGGCTTCCTTCTCTGTTCTCCTTCCTCCCAGTCAGATGTACCACCTCCAGACCTGATCCGACTGGGCACCACTTCCTTTGTGCTTTGTTTCAACGTCTGGAAAATAAGATTTTAAAAAAAGGAGGGGTAGGGGAACAAACCAAAGAAAATTTGCATTTGGAGAACTTGAAGTTACAGAAGTTATGCTCAAATGAAGCAGAATCGACTAGCACCCAGTCATCTTGGTGTCTGGGACCTGGGTCCTTACTATTGGAGCTGTCTCAGTCAGGAGCAAGCCAGGCCAGGCTCCTGGACCTTGAAGGAGGCAGAGCAGACCTTCTCCCCAAGAACAACACTCCTGGATTTTCATAGGATCTTGCCCCTGCTTGTTCCCACTGACTGAGATGCCTTTTGGCTCTTCTGCTTTTCCTGCCCCTCACCCCTGACACTTGGGTTGTGCTGTGGTCACCAGACACCTGGTAATGAAGAGAGCCTCCCCCAAACCCCCACAGAGCCTGCCATTGGGCTCCAGATTGCCTTCCAGGTGTCTCCCGGTGCCTCTGTGCCCTTGGACAGCTGTGTGCCTTTGGCAGGCACTAATAAACATTAATGGGATGAATTCCAAGCCCTACTTTTGCTCCTGACCCACTTGACTCTGCTTTGCTGGGTCTGCCTGGAGCATAGACACTAGCCAGCTATTAAACTCCATCCAGCTCTTTGGAGAAGTCCATCTTCTCCTGCTGTCCTGGCTTAGCATCCAGACCTAGTGTCTCCACACCAGGTGACTTCCACGATAGATGCCTTTACTTGGGGAGTGTCCCTGCCACAGTCAGCAATCCAGATTCTCTTACTTCAAAAGCGTGACCTTCAGTGCAGCCTGCATATGGACTTCCTGGTTCTGATCAGGAGATCCTGAACTTTCAGACTGTTGACTGGCCAAATCAAGACCTTTAGAAAACAATACTGACATTTAGGCGACACCCTAACAGGTTGTGATTTAAGCGGTTGGGGGCAAGTGACTCCAGCATGCAGCCAGAACCCACAAGTGCTGCTTTGCCCTGTGGCACGACCAGTGTATCACTTACTTTGTTTGCTTACTGCCATGACAAAATGCTCAGCGAAAGCATTTTGAAGAAGGGCTTATTTCGGCTTGTGGTTTGAAGGGACATGGTGCATCCTGGCGGGAAAGCCATGGCACGGAGGTGACCAGTCACACCACATTCAAGAAGCAGACAGAAAAAAATTAAAAAAAAAATCTGCTGGTACTCAGCTCCCCTTCTCCATCAAAAACTATCCAGTCTAGGACCCCAGTCCATAGGATGGTGCTGTCCAAATTCAGGAGGAGTCTCTCCCCCTCAGTTAAACCTCTCTGGAACCCCAACCCTAGACATGTCCTCTTCTAGGTGAGCCTAGTGCCTAGTCAAGCCGACAGTGGAGATTCACTGAGTCTCTCCTCATTTGGATTTTTCAGCTGCCCACCAACCCCAGCAGCTCTCTAGTAACTCTAGTAGCTCTGTCCGCCAACCCCAGCTCTCTCTCTTTCCCAGCTTTCCCTTTTCTGTTATCCGATCACTTTGATGCGAATGAACACCAGGAAGCTGATCTACACACAGTTATCACAAGCAGGGGGAGCACACCTGCCTGAGATCCGTGGGCTGTGGGCACTTGACGTGTGTGTAACTGTAGAGGTGTGTGGTCACCAGCGCGCTTCCCTTCCTGTGTACTGGGAAAGGCTCCGTGGGGCTGTGGGGTTTGGGGGAGGTGTCTGTTTGGCCAGACGAGCTGCTCGGACTTGGGAGGGCTCGCTGTGTGTGGTGGATTTCGGAAGACGGTAAGGAGATGAATAAGTGACGAGGTCTTTGGTAATGGGAGGAGGGGTGAGCTTTGTTTTGGTGTGAGCAAGCCTGTGGAGAAAAGCAGGTGAGAATTCCCTGCCTGAGATAGTTTTACAATTTGGTTTTGATTGTACCGAGAAGAAATCCAGTATTAGGTTAGATGGCCTCTGACCAAATTTCTTTGAGACGTAAATATATTTCATTTGAGCGTCTTTGGATGCCATTAGAGATTTTCTACCTGATAGCAGAGTCTAGGAAGTATTGTTATGGAAGGCATCCGTAGAAGGAATGTGAGACCATGAATCAGTAAGAGAAGAGAGAGACATCAGCCCGAGTTCTTGCCTTCTTCCAGCAACCAAAGTAGGGCTAACCTTATAGACGATGTTTCCTTACTCTGGTATGGTTTTGTTGATGTTATAATTGTAAGGGAGGCAAGGAAGGAAGTTAACTTAGAACAGGCCGGAGAAGAGTTACATGCATCATTAGAAGAAAGAGAAGAAATAGCTCTCGGAGGGCGAAATCCTGGTTGTAGGACCCAGCTACGTAATTTACAGAGACCAGTGAGTGTTTTGACTGTGGAGATTTTTGTTTAAAATATACTAAGGAGTTGGAGAGCTATCTAGCAAATAAGAGCATTGGCTGGTATTTTTGTTTGTTTGTTTTTGTTTTTGTTTTTTTGTTTTGTTTTTAGAGGATCCAGGTTCAATCCCTGTCACCCACATGGTAGCTCACAATGGTCTGTAACTCCAGTCCCAGGGCATCCGATGCCCACCTTTAGACTCTGAGGGCATCAGGCATAGATGTCGTGCACAAACACATGTGTAGGCAAAACACGCACACATAAAATGAAAAACAATTAGAAATTAGTAAGAATGTCAACACTGTGGCATATGATAATGTATTTGGGTCTGTCTGGGGAGAGGAGCCACACAGTGGACACTTTTAGTCTGGGGCCTGAGACCTCGAGGTTGGACAGCTGTGGACTTTGAAGCATGACCACTGAGGGGGTCAGCCCAGGAGCCCAGCCAATCGTATTCCTTTTGTCCCTTCCCCAGTGCTCAGAGAGAACAGATTGAGAAGGAGAAGCAGGAGCAGGAGAAGAAGGCCAAGGGGTGCCTCCAGCATGCCAACGAGCTCCGACGGCAGGTGCGTGAGAACCAGCAGAAACATGTGCAGAACCGGCTTGCTACCTTCGAAGAGGGCCGCCGCCTCAAGGAAGAAGCTGAGAAGCGCCGTGAGCGCATTGAGGACATCAAGAAACAGAAGCTGGAAGAGCTGAGGTGTGCTGGGGTCCTTTCTCTCTTTCCTCTTTTCTTTCCCAAAGAGGTGGCAGGCATAGCAGGCTGGAAACATCCAGTGGAAGGGTTTTCGGCCCTAGGTTGCCCTCTGGTAGAAGCTTCTGGGACGGGGTCTCCTTGGCTCACTGGCAGCTCCTTGGCAGTGTGTTAGGGTCTTGACTGGAAAGTACTTGGTGGTACATCAGCGGTGCCAATGTGCCAGCTAGAGGCAACCTGTAGGAACTGCTTGGGGTACAGGACCCCAGGTTCTGGAAGCCCAGGGCATGTTTTCTCCTGTCACACCTTTGGTAAGTACCCTACTTACATATGCCTGGCATTTCTCCTGGCAGAGCCACCGGCCTTCCTGAGAAGTACTGCATCGAAGTTGAGCGTAAAGCCAACATCCTGCCAGCCACTTCTGTCAACTGACGGGGAGCCTCAATGGTCTCTGGGAGAGCACGGATTCAGCTTGGTCTCCGAGGCATCCAACTTGCTGCTAACCTAGACATTTCATAGTTACAGATTAAAGCTATTCTATTCTCTAAGGGACAGCTCCACTTCACTGCTGTGGGGATGGGGGATACCAATGGGCACTGAAGGTAGATCAAATTACCGCGGACCTGGATGCGGGAGGGCTGTCGCTCAGGGGTAAGAACCAGATGGTGTTCTGGTGGGGTTTTCGCTCCTAAACAGTGGAATCCATTTTCTCTGGCTGGGGGAGAGGGAAAGGGGCAGGTTCCTGGCCTTTTTGTAATCATATGACGATATTCTTGTCTCTCCACTGACCCTGTATCCATGTCATAGGAATTTGGGGCCACTGAGGCAAGAGTTAGAGCTCTGCTTTTGTCAAGGGCTGGTGAAAGGGGTGCACTGGGCTGAGCTGGAGGAGAAGGAGGAGCATGGGTAGCTGGGACTGGCTTGTCCTGGGCTCCTGACTGTGACTCAGACCACACATATGGCGGGGGCAGTATGTGAGCCCAGGGCTCAATGCTCTGGACTGCATCCTTTCCTGCTTAGATCCCTTTCAGTTCCAGGCAGCAGTACAGCACGGAGGCACACCCAGGACACAGCTCCTCACCCAAATACAGCTGACCCTCAGTCATGGCTCTGCCCTCCTCGGTTTGCTTTATCCCGTGAGTGGGCCTCCTCAAATCCAGGTCTGTTGGAAAACCTTCCTGCTTTGCTCCAGTCTATGCCTATTTACACATTCGCTCTTCAGGTACTTACTGAACGCTTGTTATACCACGAGCCATCTGGGTACTCAAGTCTACTGCAGTCGACATGGTCCCCCTTTTGGAAGCTTCTCGTTTGTGCTGATTCTTCCCTCAGCTTTCGTACATCTTTAGAACATCTCAAACGTGCCCTTTAGGATGGCCCTGGCATTTTCAGAAGGCGCTTGAGCATCAAGCCTTCCATTTTGAACAGCAACACCACCTTTCAATGATGGAGTCACTTCTCTGTCCTGGAAGGAAGGGCTTCCATTTAAAACCATCAGCATGGTGCCCATCTCTCCACCCCTAGACCCTTACTCCATCTCTCAAACTCAGCCTAGTCTTGTCTCCATGAAGTCCGCACCAAGGAGGAGAGGACAGTGGCCGAGTGCGTCCTGGGTGTTTACAAGCCAGGTTACAAGGGCCTGGGGCAAGAGTCCTCTTTTCATAGTGCCCAAGGAGAGTCACAAGCTGCTTCCTGTCTTTCCTCTTCCTCAGGACTTCCCCAGTCACCCTCTCCACCTTCCTCAACTAGAAGACTATTGCTTTTATACAACTAGGTGGGAAGCTCCATTGGATGAGGGGAAAAAACCCCTAACTCAATGCCCTCCAATCTAGAGATGTGTATCCATTCCTTCCTAAAGGTCTTGGGAGATGTGGTACCTAGCCCATGATAAGAGAGAAAGCATTAATGCTGTCACCAAGGATTCTAGTCTGCCTCTAGCTGGCACATTGGCACCGCTAATTGTTCAGTTGATGCTGGGACCACAGAACAAACCTCATCTATTTCAGAGGACCTTCCTTCTCAAGAATGTCAGAACCATCGTTGGTACCTGCTATTTGTTTGGTTCTATGCCCACTGTCTGCAGAGCTGAAAAGAATGGGTCTGCTGTGCTGTGCAAGCCAGGGAGGAAAGAGGTGTAAGACAAGCCTGGCGATTGACGAGGGCAGCTGCTGGGAGACTTGCAGAGCCCACAGCCCCTGAGCGAGACAGACTGGAAAGGGTTTAGGCCCAGGGATAAAAGTCTGACTCTGGAGAAGGGACTGTAGCCAACTAAGAATGTGAAGATGGGTGGGTCTGTGAGAGATGGTTCTGCAGTTAAGAGCACCAATTGCTTCTCTAGAGGTTCAATTTCCAGCACCCACATGGCAGCTCACCCTGGTGTCTAACTCCAGTTCCAGGGGATATATGGTACCAGGCATGCATGTGGTGCACACTTCTGTGCATGCAGGCAAAATACCTGTACACATAAAATAAACAATCTTTAAAAAAAAGAAACTAACCATATATATGTATATACACATAAACACACATAAAGATGGTTTGGGAGAGAATCTCAACACAGAGGATTGCCCCTCTAGTCCCATTAACTTTTTCAAATTGGCCCATGATGTGGAGGAGGGGTTTGATACCTTCTCTAAGGATTCGTGAGAGGCTTTTCACAGACTTTGGTAGCCTCCAGAATCAGCTGGCTCATTGCCTAGAGCCCAGCTCCTCTAAGCGGGACAGTTCTGAGAGCTGTGGGTCTTGGACAGCTCCACATTATTACCTCTTATAAGTTAAGGTGCTCTTTCTAAGGTGCTTTGTGGCGGTGATTTTTTTTTTTTTTTAATTACTGGGGAATGAATGGGAGCCTCACATACACCAGGCAAGCACTCTATTATCAAGCTGTCTCTCCAGCCCCTCTCTAGTCCTCTTAATGGTGATTGGCAGTAGGACTAGTTCCATACAGAAAGAAGTCAGTAACCTGGCTGAAGTAGGTGGGTCCCTTCTGTGGCAACAGTGGTTGAGTCAGTAGGAAGTGGGGTGAACACACAGTCTATGGGGCAGGGGCTGAAGTGAGGTGGGGTACCCGCAGACTCTGCAGTCAGGAGTGACCAGCCTCAGCCTTGCCTCTAAAGGTTAACTCTTGACCCTTTGCTGAGCTCTTTCTCCTAGGGAAGCTTCCGCTGACCTTATGCTCAGAGGCACAAGTGGTTTTGTGTTTCCCTCCAAGCCACAGAACGACCTTGGGGTTTTCTGGGAAGCTGCAGAGGGCAGTGGGAGGGACTGGGGCTGGGGGTGGGGCTGGGGGTGGCGACCAGGAGATAAGTAGGAAGTGTCCTGGTGTTGGTGCATTTTCTTTGTTCATGTAAAGTTTTTCTGGTGTGTGTTTGTTTTTGTTTCGAGTACTCAAACTATTAGTAACTTAGTTATGGCAGATTTTTTTTTTTTTTTTTTTGAGATAGCCCCCTCCATAGCTGTGGATATCCTGGAACTCACTATGTACACCAGGATGGTTTCTAACTCACAGAGATCCATTCACCTGTCTCTACCTCCCAAGTTCTGAGATTAAAAGCATGCACTACTACATCAGGCTCAGACTCTTTTATTTACTGCATTTATATTGTCTTATATAGAAAGGTACAGATTATCGCCCAAGGATCTCACAGCCTGTCTTATGCCCCTGGAATCCGTCAGACTGGATTGGTCCAGCCTAGGAAACCCAGTGGCTGGGTACTCGGGTAGAACACAAAGTCAGATCTGCAAGCAGCTGTGTCTCAGGCACATATGTCCCAGCTCCTGCCTGGGCTCCATGCCCTACCTGCCCACGTGAGCCTGTTGCCAGGCTCTGCGGTGGCTTGGGGGGGGGTTGGGGGCGGGGCGGTCTCTGAACCTTTGCAACTGCTCCAGCTGGGTGTGACTCTGCTGCCGGCTCTGGTGGCCTAGCCACACAGTCCCTGACTCAGTGGGATGCCGGGATGTCCTTTGGTGCTCCTGAAAGCTTCAGCACCCCTGTGTGTGACTTGGGTCACAGCTGGGCATTAATTGGTCTCAGTAAAAGCACTTTGAATAGGCTCGGATGAAAGGGGCTCTCAGAGTTCAAAGCTCTGCAGGGTTTTGGGGGTGAGGAAAGGTGGCAGCTGTTTAGGTGACAGAAGAAAGAAGACGCTGAAGTCTCAGACAAGAAGTCTGGGTACACAGGCTTGGAGGCTTAGGGACAACAGAGAGTTCCTCACTTTCTGTTCTTTCGACCACACCCCTCCTGCTACATTCTTGCGAAGCCTGGAATCTCCCATGGTCAAGGCAACTAACTACTTACTGGAGACCTCAGGTCCCTTCCACATCTCTCTCCATGCACTTAGGTGTGTCCCAGGAAATCACGATTTACTTATCCTTAAAGAGTGCACCCCCTTTCCTGTGCTTTAATGCCCACAGCTCTTGCCCTTGCCCCCGTGTCTCTTGACACTCAAACTCCTGCATCCGTACCAATATCCTCCCTGAAAAGGGTGGCCACTGCCTCAGTGGCTTTGATGACTTTGGCGCTGGGGCAGTGCTGCAGCTGAAGCAGTGACTTTCTCAGCCTCCCAAGAGGAGGAGGTAAGGAAGGGAGGTGGGCTGGGGAGGGAGGGCCTGGGAGAAACTCCTCAGAGTCTGTGAATCCCCCCCCCCCCCCACGGCTGCTGGAGAATGTCTGTTTCTGGGCTAATGAGAAGGAGCACCACCAAATCACAAGAACGTGTGGCTGGAGGAGACCTAGGAGAATCGCCAGAGTCCCAGTCTTCTTTGTAAGCCTTAGGCAAATGGTTGCAGAACCCGCCTTGCGTTCCCTGAGAGAGAAGGTGCCCACTACCTACCTGCTAATGGAACCCAGAAAGCACCGTGTCTCTTCCTGTGTGTGTGTGTGTGTGTGTGTGTGTGTGTGTGTGTGTGTGTGTGTGTGACATGCACAGCCCTAGCCTCACTCTGGGGCCACACTAAACAGGTGCACAATCTAGAAGACAGACGCTCTCCGTATCCATCCACTCTGCACGGCGAGCCCTACGTGGGACAGTGCCGGTGGTTCTGGAAACTGGGCTTTGCAGAGGCTTCCGGGAAAGCATGGGAAGGAGGAACCTGGAAGAGGGGGAGGGGAGGCGTCCTCTTTACTCTCGGGCAGGGCCTTTGGCTCTCCTGAGAGTTAACACTTCCCTCTCCAGCCAGGCCTGGCTGAGCTGAGACAAGCCCCACCTTCTCTCAATCCAGTCCTTTATTCAGGTATCCAGGCAACAGGAAACAAACAGGGAGGGCAGAAGGAGGGCCTGTCTGGTCAGGCTTAGTGGGAAAAGCTCTGAACCCCATACCAGCTTTCTTCCGATGCCTCTCTCTACCCCTGCCTCTCTGGGCAGTTGTTTAGAGCAGGCCAGGCCTGGGACCACCCTGGGGGTTGAGGGGACCACAGCTTCTCTTTGAAGATATGTGATGGGAAAGTCCAAGTATTGAAGCAAAAGCAAATTTTATTCCTACAAGTCCAAAAGCCAAGGCCCCACTGGACATACAGAGATTAATACATCACAGAATCTGTCTCCACACACGGGGGCGCATGGTTCGGGCCAATCAATCTGAGTTGCAGAATCAGTCCTGAGGACCTGGCTACGATCCCAGGGAAGTACTCCGTAGGTTTCGAGTCGAAGGTTCCAAGAGGTTTAGTGCTCAAGGATTTTATCTACTCTGTCCAAAAATAATCACCAGCTGTCACTCCTGGTTTCATTTTTCGAAATTGTGCCTGGCAGGACCCTGGCTTACTTCCCAAGCACCGAGACACAGCTCCAGCC
>NC_034594.1:145115777-145158304 GCF_900095145.1 Mus pahari
TCTCTCTCTCTCTCTCTCTCTCTCTCTCTCTCTCTCTCTCTCTCTCTCGGCTCATCATCATCATCGATGACCTTTTCAATCTCTCTTTAAACATCATCTCCACCAAGCAGGACCTTGTGACTATTATTAGCACACCTCATCACATCATGGGCTAAGTGTCCCTTCCCTTGGCTCTGTCTCCCATCCGTGGGGATGCTATAGGAGAGGAGCTGAGACTCTTTGCTCTTTCCCCACATTCCAGCATGAAGTCCAGATGAAGGTCCGTGGGATGGAGATGCAGCTGAGCTTTGTGACGTGAAGATACCTTTAGCGTGAGGGCTTCTCTGTTCTCCCTCAGTTCTGTCATTAGGATTCCACACACTCTTTACAAGGGATCCCCTCTCACCTCTGAGTGCCCTCCTGGCACTTCAGTCAATGACATTCAGTCAACCCCTCATGTCCCTCAAGCCTCGCTGAAAGTGGTGGACCAGGTTGCTCTTTCAGAAGTCAAGACCGTGTGAGTCGGGTCAATCCTGGGATACTGTGAGCTGGGATACTGTGTGATGGGACAGATCTGGGTACACCCAGGCTCCCTCTTGCAGACCCTCCTCTTTCTGAGGTGAGCCAGTGGAATTGCAGAGGCTCAGGAAGCTGGATGATGGGCCCAGAGAATACTTGGGTCACCTGCGTTTGAAGCTATTGCTTGTGACTCTGATTTGAGTTTCAGTCTACAGCTGCACCGCACATCTTCAAACTTAAGCACTGACAGATCTGCTCTTCTCCAACCTGACTCTGATCCGTCCTGTCAGAACTTAAGAGTGATCCTTCACCCACCAACACCATCTCTGAAGCCCTGCCTTTGGCCTCACCTGGTAGTCCTACATCTTATTACCTTCACTGAAATCCACTGCAAAGTCAGCCGCTGCAGTATTGGCTTCCAGAATCCAGCTTCTTCAAGACCACTTTGCTTTGAGACCCACATGGAACCATCTGTCTCTCTGTGGTAGTTCCTAACTCCTGCTCTGGAGCCCCTCTGAAACTTGCTCAGGTGGTAAACTTGTTCCTGAGTGTTTCTGGGCTGAGCTCTAGGTCTATATGGGGACACAGAAGAGGGGGTGGAGGGGCCAGGCATGAGGGAGGTCAGGTTGTAGTCCCGGGTCAGCGGGGGTCTTGAAGAGCTCGGGGTTTGCGTGGACCGCTGATAGGTGGTTTTGGAGGATGGTTAGGATGCCTGTCCTCCACAGGGATCTGGGGTTGGGCTGGACCACATCTCTGAAGCCGGCCGGCTCTGATTGCTTGTCATGCCTCTTCCATCCCTCGTGGTCTCTGTTCACTCTCTTCTAGGTCTTTGTCTTTAACTCTTTACTTCTGTCCTAGAATAGAGGCAAGAGCTATTGTCCTCTCCTAGCACGGAAGCCCAAGAGTTTCTGATGTCAGCCTGGACCTTTATGGGTTCTGAAAGGGAAGTGGGGGTGGGAGTGGGGGGTAGAAATGGGAAGTTTAGGACAGAGACAGATAGTGAAGGAAAGCCAAGGGAAGATTCAGAGCAGAATGGCTCTCAGGAGTGGGACCCTTTTTCCTTTGCTGAGGCAGAGGCCTAGAGAGCCACTGGGCTGCAGGCCAGTCTTAGAAGGTAGGAGCACTAGGCTGGATCTATGACTGGTACCCTCTCCCCTCCTCCCTACCCCCATGCCATAGGGCAGGGAGGCTGACAGCTTCTTTTATAAGCTCCAAATTGCAAGCAGGTGACAATTAGCCTTCAGTAGGTCATGGGGGACCAAAGATGCTGCTGTCTTCCTTTTCCAGCTTTGAGAAACCTTCTGTGATCCCCTCAGAAGTGTTTTTCTAACCAATAGGTCCCGATCCTTCCCCAGGCCTTCAACCTCAACCTCTCTGGGGCTCCACAATCGAATCCCTTCCCCAGCAAATCCCTCTGAGGGGCCTCCTCTTCTGGTTCCGTCTGGTGACAGAGTCCCCTGGTTACTCATAGCTTCTGGCATCCGGGAGCTTCCTCAGGCTGTGAGCAGGCGGTGGAGCAGGACTTCAGAAGTTATATTTGTTATGGGATTAAGTTGCTTCATCCCCTCTCATATGGGCTCGTGCACTTTTGAATCCCTCCCTCAGACCCTGGGTACCTCACTATGTCCCAGTACCATGCTTCCAGCATTGAGCCAAACCTGGATTTAGCAGGTGGTGGTGGTGGTGGTGGTGGGGAGTTGCTATCTTTCTACATCTTAAAATATCTCACTTTTGATTACCTTGAAGCTGCTTGATCATATATTTTCACTTCCTATCTTAACCCCAACCACCCTCTTGACTTATTTGTAACAAATCTTAAATCAACTTCAACTCGGCCTCTGAGTTACCTCAACTTGTATGCACACGCAGATCTGTGAATGACACTGAAAACAGATTTCTTTCCATAGCACAAAGTCCCGCCTTAATACGGAGCTGCGGTGCCTGCTGCACTTCTGGCTGCAATTGGAACCTTAATACTGACCTTAACTCTAATTCCAAACTCATATCCAACCTCTGCCTCATTCATAATTTCAGCTAACCTCAAATTTAACCCCAGAGGCAGCTGTCACTGTGCATTAGCTCAAATCCAGAGCACCAATGGATCCCTTCATGTCAGTTTAGTGGAACCACAGGTTCAGCCCTTTCTATCCTTTTCCCTCTTCCTGACCCTGTCTGTTTCCCCCTCCACTCACCACTGGCCTTCCGTGCTTCTCTGATGTGTAGTAGTCAATATGGCCACCAGGCTCTCTTTTGGACCACTTGGGACCACTGAGTGCCAGGATGCCTGGCTATCCCTAGTTGGCCAGTAGCTGCATCTGAACTGAATCTTTGTTCCTCCGGGCTTCTGTTTCCCTATCTGTAGAACGGGGATAATGACCCCTGTTTTCCCAAAGGCTCAGGACAACCCCATAAATCTCAAAATAGATAAGGAAATAAGGATAGTCACTGTGTGCATCTGGCGGGCCCCGGAGCAACCTGTTATTGTTGGCAGTTTGGGTAAAGGGGTTTGGGACACAGAGCTGCGTGGACTCCGTGTGCTTCCTTATTGTCCTTGTCCTATTCTTCCAAGAGGGTAGGTCTTGGCAGCATTCCTGAGCCCCATAACTCTCCTGAAGACTCTTCCCCCTCTGCCCTTCCTGAGCCCCAGGTCAGTAGTGGAAAAGGCTCCCTCAAGGGCCCAAGCTGTTGAGTGAGGCTCCCCATAATCTGCATCCTATTGGATAGTCCTGGAATCCAGAGAAGATTAAGGATTGAGCTGAATGCATGGACCAACAGTGGCTGGCCTTCCCCTTTCTACTGGCTAAGACCCTCCCACCCTGCCCAGAACTGTGCTGGCTTAGTCACTGTGATGGCTGGCTGCCCTGTAGATGGTCCAGGCTTTGAGGGTCTTTGTTCTTAGGGGATTCTGACTCCTATTAACACTGGGCTGAGATGCCAAGAATAAAAAAAATCCCAGAATAAAGCATGCAGAGGGTTCCAGTCCTTCTCCTACCCACATCCCCATGAGAGATGTACACACATGACCTCCTGTCCTGCCTACCTCAAACATTCTCTCACGGTGCACAGTCCCTCACTCCCTCCACATGCCCGGATTCCTCTTCTTCAGGCCTCAGTGAGCTGATAGAGGTTTGTGTGGGAGGTAAACCCATCCTAGCACTTCCTGCTCTCTGGGATCCTTGAACTTGGGGATGACCTTTGTGCCAGCAAGGATGGAGAAACAGTAGCGTGGGAAGACCCTGTTCTTACACACACCCCTTCTTTCCCTCTTCAACCCAGAAGCTTCACTCCCTTTAAAGGGACAGAGAAAAGTTACATCTCCTGTTACTTGGGCTTTCCTTCTAGGTCCCACCATGGCAAAGAGATCCCTTCTTTGATACACTATCTTTTAGACCTGATCTGGAGGGCAAAGGTTGCTTGAAGGGATTGGGACCCGGAAATCTGGCTCTTCTGAAATGGGAGGGTGCATGGGACTCGGGATATCTTTGGTCAATGTTAACTCTTCAGATGCTGGCCATCCTTCCTCTCGAAATCTGGCTTCTCCTTCCTCTTTCCCACTTCCCCCCAGGGAAGAAGGCAGCGAATGAGTGGCGAGAGGAGCTCCGTGGACGCTGGAAAATGGGGCGACTGTTGCCACCCCGGGGACTTGGCCAGGAGGAAGTGGAGGTTTAACAGGTGCCTAATTACAAGTCCCTCTTGTCCCCCTGCTCTACTCTTGGGACAGGGAAGAGCTTGGGTGAGGGCTGGGTAATGCCTGGGTAGGCCATCCTGTCACCCTGCTAATTAGGGCTACTTGGGCTCCTCCCCAAGGCGGGGACCAGGCCCCCTCCCTCCTATAGAAATAACTCCGGCTGCTCCTCAGCCTGGCACTCATTGCACCTTCCTGCCACCCCGGGCAGTGTCTGGGCCCTCCGCTCCCCCTCCCTCCACCTGCCCCTTCCACCCACCACCACCAGCCCACTGGAACCCAGCTCAGGCGGAGGAAAGACCAAGCCTAGAGACATGGGAGTTCGAGGAGCACTCCATCTTCTACTTGTGTGCCTGAGCCCAGGTATGGGGCCGGGCAGGGGCAGGGATACCCAGCGTGACGCCAAAGGTCAGGGATGCTCGTGGGCTCACAGAGGAGTTTCACGGATGATCTGAGAGGCACTGGTAGGGACCATCTACCTTCACTTTGAGGATGCTGATTTCGACACTGCCGAAGGGGCTTCTCCCCAGGAGAGCCCGTACCTGAAGGCTTGGGGCAGTGTCTGTGTGCAGAGGCTTTGGAATAGATCTTTATGGTCATTGGCAGCCTGCGTAACTTGGATATCTTGTGCAAGGTGCCCTTTGAGCTGTTCCCACGCTGGGAGCTGGAGACCTGGGCTTGCTTGCTTGGAGATCTGGAGTTAGTTGTGGGAATTGCAGGTGGGGTAGGAGTCAGGTGAGCATCAGCTCTGGGTGGGGGCTGAGGAGGAACCTGCCAATGATCTGCTTCCTTTAGATAGTCTGTGTGCTCTTCCCACTGGAAGGGCCGGCCCTCCCATGCCAGAGCATTGGGCAGGAAAGCCATCTGCCTCGAAAGGGCTCCACATGCTGAGTTGCCTCCATCCTAGCTAGTAAGAACCAGGTCTGGGACCTCTGCTCTGGACCCTATGGGCTACAAGAGTCCACAGGTGATGTCTCCTCCTGGATGAGGCTGAGAGGATGTGGACAAGGATGGATGGTAGGCTCCCAGAGCCCCTTCGCCTCTCTGGGGCACTCGTGGAAGGCAGGGCTCAGCTTTGGATCCTATGGCGGCCTGCCCGGGACTGGGCAAGTCCCGGCAAGGGACATTCTATTGAGTATTGCAGAAAATAGCATGGAGCCCCCTCCTGGGGTGGGTGTCTAGATGTAGGATGATGGGTATGGAGAAGGTGAGAGGGAAGGGGGGGGACTGTTTCACCCTGTTTCTGTGCGTGACAATGTGCATGTGTGTGTGTATGTGTGTGTGTGTGTGTGCATATGTGTGATGACTGAATTTCTGGCAAGGTGACTGCTGCTCTTCTTGTCTGCTGAGAGCCCCCCACCCCAGGCAGTGCCCATGTTAGGAGCCCTGACTGTGCCAGGAGAGCCAGGGCATCTCCATGTGTGCTATATGTGTGAGGGTATGTGGGCTGGATTCTTGCTGCGTGGACTCAGGCACCACAACTTTCTCTGAGCTGCCCCTGTCTTCTCTTTTCCCCTTGTAGTTTGAAATTAGCTCGAGAATTCAGAATAGGTTTCTTAGCTGAGATTGGACACCTACCGAGGTGACTTCCCCAAAGAGGGTGGGCAGCCCTGGAGACTTCATAAGGGACAATCACCAGTTCCTTGGACAGCCTCTTGACTTCACCCTGTTCCTCTCCCCTCAAGTCCTCTTACCCAGCGCTCTTCCCTACCTATGCTGGCCTTTACCCCGATTCTTTGCTCTACACAAGCCTCCCTTTTCTCTTACATTCCCTGGAAGTCCTTCCCCAGTGTCACAGCAAGATAAACCAGAGTGATATGCCAGAGGGGTGGGAGGAGGTACAGAGCAGCTGGAACCCTTGGGAGGAGCTGAAGAAACATCTAAGGAGAGGAGGAACTGGGGTGAGGCTCTTTGGCCTGAGACAATTGAAGCAATACAGCTGAGTGCAGGGTAGAGGCATTCTGTTCCAGTTCATCCCTTCTACCCCGAGCCCCTTTCTCTGAATACTTACCCTGTGCCTGGCTGACCTTCGTGATGCTGGGCAAGGGAATCCTCCCTGCTGTCAGCTGTTTCCAGTGGCTCATCCCCAGGGTGGAGCCACTGCTCTCAGTAGAACTCTGGCTCATCCCTGGCTTGCTTCTCAACGCCCCAGGATCTGGCAGATGGCATCAGGATCCTTATCTTAGGAATGAGCTGGTATTCTCTTGGCCTAAGGCTGAAGGAGGCATCTCCAGGTCCCGTTAGAGTCCCAGAAGCTAGGCTGCCTGTTCGAGGTCAAGTTGGAATCTTTTCAGGTTGTAGAATGTATGGGGGGCTAGCCTTGGCTTAGAGGGGCAGGTCCAGTGCCATTTAAGATGTTGGGGGACATGTAAGGCCCTTGCTAGCTTCCCCAGTGCCAGGCTACACCTGGAACTCAGTGCTTCTGCAGATGTGTCTGGTCTTGAATGGACGCGCAGGAAGTCACCAGAGCATGCAGTGGGTGTGTCCTCTCTTTGCCTGTAAATATGTGTCTGCGTATAGATCTAATAGTTTTTGTGCACAAGAAGAAGGAGGAGACTGCATGGGCATATATTCACATTTTGAGGGCTTGAAAGAACATGCCTGTGTCTATTTGTTTTGCCCAGGATGGAGTATTCCTGTGTGTGTGTGTGTGTGTGTTTGTTTGTTTGTGTGTGTGTGTGTGTGTGTGTGTGTGTGTGTGTGTGGAGTGTGGGGAGAGACTCCCTGAGACTTGGGCCTGGGATTCCCAGAGAGATGTTTACTTAAAAAGGCCATCCATAGACAAGCTTGGTGAGGGCTTTGTAGAAGGAGTGCTTCGTAGACTGGAGGTGAGGAGCTAAGTGTCTAGGGTGGAGCCCTGGGTTCACTCCCCCCTTATCCTTCTCTAGGTCTAACCGGTTGGGTCCAGAGCTTGCCTGAGGCTTCAGGGGAGGGAGGGAGAGGAGTTTAGTCCTAAGCTTCCTGATCCTGGCTCCAAACCTTGGGCTCCTGCTCTGACTCAGTGTCAGGAGGGGCCCCAATGGGAGCAAGCAAGTGGGAGCAGCTCTACTGGAACCACACAATCACACAAGGAGGAGGACACACAGTCCACACACCACCACCACCATCACCACCACCACCACCACCACCATCACCACCACCATCACGCCAACATACACAGCTATACTCTTGCTTTTTGGGATACAGAGAGACCCGGAGTCACAGTATCTACTCTCCTGCTTCTGGCTAGAGCATTTCACTTGACCCAGATAGGGCCTAAACCCAGCCCATACAGGTAGCTTTTAAATAGCCTGTTTCTTCCAATAAAACATCTAATGACTCTGGGTGTTTCACACACACACATACACACACACACACACACACACACACACGCCCACACTGTCATGTAAATATGAAGGTAGATATCCTACATGGTCATGCACATGAACATCTTTCAGCTACAAAGACTCATAGACATATAATGTACATTTGAGTATATATATATATATATATATATATATATATATTTATTTATACATGCAAATACATAAGTACAACTCAAGGGCTCTGTATATGTAAATAATAATACTCAAATGCTCATCTACACAAGTCTAAAATATATACACAAGTTCACAAGGATGCCCAGAAACTGCCATATGAATAAACAAATAAACAACATAAGTATTGCTCATGCCAGTACACACACACACACACACACACACACACACACATACACGCACATCCACACACTGGAAGCACCACTGAGCACTAGCTGACAGGCAGAGACTGACTACTAAGCGCTATTTCTGTTCTCTCTTTCCACCTGCTTTACCCTTCACTAGCACTGTTGTCTGCTGTAAGGATCAACGGGGATGGCCAGGAGGTCATGTACCTGGCAGAAGGTGACAATGTGAGGCTAGGCTGTCCCTACCTCCTGGATCCTGAGGATTTTGGTCCCAACGGTCTGGACATTGAGTGGATGCAAGTCAACTCAGAGCCCTCACACAGGGAGAATGTTGTAAGTGCTTGGCTGGGGGTTCTCTGTACTCTATGATGTCAACTTGATGGGAAGCCAACATCCTGAGGGAGAAGGAAGGCAAACCAGGGCCTTGAACTTCCTCCAAGATCTCTCAGGGAAAATGAGGCAACAGGGATAAGAGCCATCCAACTGGGAGTCAAGCCAGCCAGTCTCTCTACCTCTTTCTACCTCTTTCTACCCCATATCAAGGTGGGGTTGGGAGATTGAATGTGGACCCTGCCTTTAGAAGTTCCCAGTCTGACCTTACATTTCTCCAGAATATCTAATCCCATCTGCTCTCACTCATTCCGTAAGAAGTCAGAGTGCCTGACACCGTTATATGCCCATTTTCAGTTGAGAAAACTGAGTCTTAGAGAAGGTCAGCAAATTGCCGGCACAGCTCACACAACCTTCCCTGGCTCAGATTGTCTCAACAGCTCTGTTTTCCTCTCTGTCTCACAGTTTCTTACTTATCAAGACAAGAGGATAGGCCATGGCAACCTCCCCCATCTGCAGCAGAGGGTCCGCTTTGCAGCCTCAGACCCCAGCCAGTACGACGCCTCCATCAACCTCATGAACCTTCAGGTATCTGACACAGCAACCTATGAGTGCCGGGTGAAGAAGACCACCATGGCCACCAGGAAGGTCATTGTCACTGTCCAAGGTATGACCAGATGCTTCTGGGCTCCCCTTTTTCCAGGCTTCAGAGTCAAGTGCAGATTGGCTGCTGTGAGCCTGGCTCAGGCTTTTAGCTGCTCCTGGGCTTATAATTGCCTGCCTTGTTACAGCACGTCCTGCGGTGCCCATGTGTTGGACGGAAGGCCACATGTCAAAGGGAAACGATGTGGTGCTGAAGTGCTTTGCCAACGGAGGCTCTCAGCCCCTCTCCTACAAGTGGGCCAAGATCAGTGGGCACAGTCACCCCTACCGAGCTGGGTCCTACCACTCACAGCACAGCTTCCATTCTGAGCTTTCTTACCAAGAGTCATTCCACAGCTCCATCAACCAAGGTGAGGGGGCCCAGCCGAGGGAGAGTGAAAAAAAGTTACACGGGGGATTGGGGACCTGCTGGGACTACCAAGGGGTACCAAGTCAGACCTGGCACCCCGGTGAGAGGCTGCTCATTTGGGCAAGTCCAGGCAGCTGCTGTTGAGGGAAGGAGAGAAGGTGCGAATGGAATGTCAGTCAAAAGCAGCATGGCTCATTTGGAGAGAATAAGGTCCAAGGAAGAGCTGGCCTTGAGTCCTGGCTAGGATGCCGATTGGTAGTAAATCTCAGGCAAGTGGCTTAACACCTCCGTGGCAGATGAAAAAGGGAATGACTGGCGACTGCCACCACTGGCATGAGGGGATTAGAGAGGATAAGGTGTCTGAGGCTCCTAGCACTGGGAAAATTGGAATAAATCACCACAATCAAAGAATAACAAAGCTAGAGGGTACCCCAGAGCTCCTCTGGTCTAACCCCGACTTCACTTTTCAAACCAGAGGTGAGTCAGAGTGTATTTCCCTGAGGTCACAGGGAATTAATGGTGTCTTCTTTCTGAGCCTTTTCCTTTTTTTTTTTTTTTTTTCTGTTTCAGCAAGGGGAGTATGGGTCAGCTTTAGAGTGTGCTTGTATACACTTTCCTCGTTTTTTTTTTAGGGTGGCTCCTGCACCCCACAGAGGTTGGGCAGGGTAGGAGTTTTCAGAAATCACTTTTCTCTGTCTCAGTACCCCTCTGATGCTCTTCCCATCTCAGGCCTGGGAAACGGAGACCTGGTGTTGAAGGGCATCAACGCGGACGACGATGGGCTGTATCAGTGCACAGTGGCCAACCATGTGGGCTACAGCGTCTGTGTGGTAGAGGTGAAAGTCTCAGGTAGGTACAGCAACCCTAAGAATCCCCTGGCTTGGGGATGGGTGGGGGTGGGGCGGGGGTCCGGGATTGGATTGCAGATACCTAAGCTCTATTTTGGAGCCTCAGCTGGTTGCCTCTCCACCACTGTCAGGCAAGGCTCCTGTTTAGAGTAGCTGGAAGCCATCTACAGATTAATTTAACCTTCTTTCCCCACCTCACCCCCTGAACCCCCAGTTTCCTCATTGAGCCTCCCAGGGCCTGGGTTCTTTCCCACAGACATCTGTCCTGGCATGTGCCAGGCTGTCAGAAGTCTGACTCCCTCCACTTCTCTCCACAGACTCCCAGCGAGTAGGCATGATCGTTGGCGCAGTGCTGGGCTCTTTGCTCATGCTGGCCTGCCTGGCAGTAGGCATCTGGGGGCTCATCTGCTGCTGCTGCGGAGGCGGCGGGGCCGGTGGTGCCCGAGGTGCCTTCGGCTACGGGGTCGGCGGCGGGGTCGGCGGAGGGGCCTGCGGCGACTTGGCTAGTGAGATCAGGTAAAACCTGATGCATGCTGCATGCTGCTGCACGGCGGGGGACCGGCGCCCTGTCCTCTTCACCCCTGCCTGCCATCGGCCGGCTGGGAACCCCATTCCAAACCTGCCCGCCATCGCCATGGAGTGCTGGGACTTCAGCATGTCGACTTGCCCACTCGCCGCATGGCTTTTCTCTCTTTGCCCTTCCCGCTCCAGTCTTCCCCTTTGCTCCTTGCTTTCCCCTTTCCTTCCTGTCGTCTATGCATCCCCCAGTCTGTCTGGCCTAGACTGTAAGCTCCTGGAGGGCAGGGACCGAGTGTTTTCACCTTTCCTTGTACTGCGCCGGTCAGAAGCTCGACATGCCTATTTAAGAAGCGTTAACACCAATAGTGCTAATAACTTATATTAGAAGCAATCTAGAAATAAAAATAGAACAAGAATAGCAGTGCTAATGATTGCAATGCCTTGGGGACAGAGGAAAAGGAGAGCGAGGGGCAGGAGAACTTGCCAGAGTTCAGGGTGAGAGTTAGTCAAGGAAAGGAGGGACCCAGTTCCCGGATCACTAAGGCTCCCTTCTAGCCAAACACTAGAAAGGGACAAAGGGCAACCTGACTGGGGCCGCCCACCGTGAGCTGGGACACTCGAGGACAAACAGGGTGTGAAGGATGGGGATGGTGGCATGGGGGCGCTGCAGGGTCGCTGGCCCGGGAATGTGAAGAAGGGAGAGTAAGTTGAGATCCAGAGAGCGAGAGGTGATGGGGCAGGCGGAGGGGGGCGCGGGAGATGAGAGGTTGCCAAGAGCCCCCAGCTCTGCCCAGGCCGTGCCAACGCCGCGCCGTGGAGGAGCCAGCTCACGCGCCCGCCTGTTGTTTTCCAGAGTGGACGCCGAGGCGCCCGGGTGCAAGGCCAGCGGGCGCGGCAGCCGCGTCACCCACCTCCTGGGGTACCCGACGCAGAACGTCAGCCGCTCCCTGCGCCGCAAGTACGCGCCTCCGCCCTGCGGCGGCCCCGAGGACGTGGCCCTAGTGCCCCGCACCGCCTCCGCCGCCTGCGAAGCGGGTCCCTCCCCCGTCTACATCAAGGTCAAGAGCGCGGAGTCGGCCGACTGCACCGACTGTGCCCAGGTCGAGCAGCGCTCGTGCAAGGACGGCCTCTTAGTGTGAGCGCACAGCACCGGGCTGCGCCCCGGCTGGGAGGCGGTTCGGGGGCTCTCCGCCCGCAGCTGGGGACAGGTTCGGGTCTGCAGACCTGGCTCTCTCATCGGCCACCTAGTGGTGGTAAGGGAATTTCCCTCTGAGAAGCCAAGCGGGGCAGAGCCTCCTCCCCTATAGTGGGAGGAGGTGCTGGGGACAGAAGAAGACAGTTCAGAGCCCTCCCTCACCCCTGGGCTCCAGGGAGAGGAAGGGAGAGGAGAGCTGTAGGTATCTCAGAACCGCAGAGGTACAAGCCAGGTGTCCCCAGCCAAGGCAGAGAGCCCCCAGCCCTGGGTAGGTGGATGTCAGGGCTGGATTGTTCTGTGTGTGAGGTCTGAGCTCCAAGGCAACAGTGTTAGCACAATAAAGAAGCTTAAAGACTGACGTCGAGGTGGCTGTCCCGTGTTCCTAGGAGGGCTGGGCGTGGAGTGGGGAAACCTTGATAGGATGATCTGTGCTTCCTTACCTCCTATTGGAATCTTCTGCTTCCCCTTCATATAGGGAAAGCTGCAGCTGGAAGGGGCGGGGGAGGGGCATCTAGTCCTATCACTTCACAGTATGAATGGGGAAACTGAGGTCCTTCAGTACCGACTTTAAAATTCCAAACCCATCTTTCCTTTTTTTTTTTTTTTCTATTAGAGGAAATAAATGGGAGTGGTCAGGTGTTAGAGGTGACCTCCGCACGTTCCTGGCCGACTCAGCATTCTCTCCTCTCCATCCATCTACCTAATCTGAACTTCTTTATCTCTCTCAGGTATATGCCTCCCTTTCCAGCAGCCAGGAAGGGATCTAAACTCAGACACTGGAGTAGGAAGACCTGAGGATACCTAGCTCAGCCCTCTTCGATGGGAAGATTAAGTTTATTAGGCACCCACTAAGTGCCAGGTGCTTTCAAATAGTTGATTTTACCTACCTCTTTAGTCCTGTGAGGCTGGGCACCATTTCACTATACAGAAGAAGTGGAGTTTTAGGGAGATTGTTATATCTCAACAGAGGCAGGAAAAAAAAAGGCAATAATTCAAGATTTGGTTGACTTTTAGGACAGCCGACTCCAGGACATCAGGCTGTTCTCCGATAGCTGAATTTCCTCTATAACGTTCCTGATGAGGGATATCCCAAGCACTTCTGGCCGGAGTACCTTTAGCAGCAGCCCACTGCTTCCCGAAGCGTGAGCCTTTGGTTGTCAAGATTGAGTTGGATGGGAGTCGGGTCCAGGTGGCAGAAGAGTAGGGTCAGCGAGCCAGGTTAGAGAAGACAGTTGGTACAGAAGGAGAGTTCGGGCCGAGTGAAAACAGGAGACCACTGAGCCAGGAGATGCTGAGCTGAGCCAGAGAAGATAGCATTAGGAGACAGAAGAACACACAAAGTACAGAAAGAAAAAAAACAAAGAAAGGCTACAAAGATCTCATAGAGTATTTTCTATTGACCACGCACAGCTTTTATTCCTTGGCCCAAGATCTACTTGTGGGGAGCCCAGAGCATCCAATTTCAACTCATTGGCCTCTAGTGGGCCACATAGTTGTATTTCCCAAAGGACCCCAGTCTGGTTAGTGGGCTAAGGGGTCTTCAGAAGTTCAAGGCCACTTAGTTCGGCCTGCCTTTCCCCAGCTACCTGCTTGTTGAGAGCCTAGACTTTTGTTTCTCTTCTCGTCAAAGGGAACTGCTCACCCTAATCGTCCTCCTCCTGTCCCAGGATAACATAAAGTAGGTGTGCATAAGGCTCAGAGTATCCTGCCTAGTAGACAATAACCTGGAAACTTCTAAGATGGCATCAGGGCTCGTCAAGGGGTGGTTAGCAGTGTTGTCTATTCTGTCCTGACAGTGCTTGGCAAGATGGACAAGAGGGACTGAATGTGGGGGCAAAGGGAATCAAAGACTGCTTACCTAAAAGTTGGGGTATGGGCACTGGGGGGGAGCAGAGAACCTGCCAATCACCTGACCATGTTTATGAGCTCATTTCAGATGACTTATTCATAGATAGAGTTAGCTCTTCAGCAGGGCCCTGTGCCCGGCACACTTCTGCCCTAAGGCAGGTGACTGATAAAGCTGATATGAGGAAAAGGTGTTTACACTCTGAGGAACTGCCAGCCCAGCATCCTGCAAGGTGGTGAGGGGCTGAGGCAGCCACGGGACTTACAGGTTGTGGTGAGCGACATCCTTTCCCCCCATTCTGGGAGTCGGGGAGCCATGTCGCCATGCCGAAGGAGACTTACCTTTCACCTGAGCTGTGGCAATTGTGAGGCTCTGGCAAGCAAAACCCATTAAGAAGCAGCAAGAGAGGTTTCAGTGAGACTCTGGCAACAACTCCTGTTAGGACGAAGCTGGGAAGTGAGGAAGTTTCTAAGTGTATAGGAAAAGAAGCTGACATTTCGAAAAAAAAATTGATTTTCTTTCAAGAACACCTGGATCTTTCCCCCTCATTTCTTCTGTGTGTAACCTGTTTGGGCAGAGATATGGGAAAAGGGCACATAATGTGATATACATTGAAGACTGGATTTGGGAGTGGGCTGGACTGGGCTAGCGTCACGGAAGCTTTGATTTGTAGTGTTTATCTTCTGTGACATAAATATTTCCACAGTTTAATTCCCAAGCTGCCAACATGATGGTAGTGGCCTAGGGTTGGGATAAATGTTTGAGTTGGTACACTGTTGTACCCACAATTCAGATGCAGTAGGAAAAAAAAAATAAAGAAATAATAAAAAAGATGGATAGCAAAATAACCCCAAAGTGGCGGGGGTTAGGTGCTTAGCATCGCTATTTTGATACAACACATTTAATTGGACATTTCTAGGATTTACTTTCAGTGGATGGCCTTGTTGGATAGCTGGGTTGCAAAATTCATATTAGTCAGCTCTGATTCACAATGACAACGTTCCTGAGATAATGAGTTTTGAAAGAGGAAAAGCTGATTTTTTGACTCACAGTTTTGAAGATTTCAGGTCATGGCTGCTTGGCTTCCTTGCTTTTAGGCCTTTGATGAGACAGCACAAGCTTGTGAAATCACACTAAAGGAAGATGCTCATTCCTTAGAGTTGGAAAGCAAAGAGGAAAAGCAAGAGGAGAAACGGGGCATGCCCCAATGTCTTAACTTCCTTCCACTGGCCTTACCTTCTAAAGGTTCCACCATCCCCAAATAGCAGAAACTAAAATCAAGCTGGTAACACTTGGGGCCTTGGTGGTCCCTAGTCCAAACAGCGGTACTAGGCAAATGACTGGCTAGGCACAGACGCCCCCTCTGAGAGGAAATCTTAAGGCACTTCTGATTTATCCCTGTCTGTCTAGAGACACAAATAGCACCAAGTCACCCATTTCCGTTCCTTTTTCTGGTTCTGTCTTTTGCACCATTTTCCAACTTTGCCAGGACTGAATTCTAGCTCTTTGGGTCGCCAAAGAATTATGTGGATAACTAACATCTCCTTGGTAACACACATCACTCACATAGCCATTAGAAACTCAATTTGGGGCTAGAGAAATGGCTCAGTGGTTAAGAGCACTGACTGCCCTTCTGAAGGTTGTGAGTTCAAATCCCAGCAACCACATGGTGGCTCACAACCATCCGTAATGAGACCCAACGCCCTCTTCTGGTGTGTCTGAAGACAGCTACAGTGCACTTAGATATAATAATAAATAAATCTTTTTTTTTTTTTTTAAAGAAACAATTTGGCATCCACAAGATTTTCATGACTTTTGCCTTCTAGTGCATCTGATGATGAGGCATCTCTGCAGAATACTTCTGAGTCTTCACTACCCATCCCCTAGGATATCCCTCCCCAGCTCTCAGAGGGGCATAGAGTCAATTCTCAAGCCCATGGGTGGGTGGAATCCCATGAATCACCTGTGTATTCCTCCGAGAATAACTGTGACCATGCAGGCTGACCATTGCATTTCTTTTTCTCAAATCTGGGTCTAGACATCTCTCCATCTCTCTCTGTTTGTCTCTGGCTCTGTGTCTCTGTGTCTGTCTCTGTCTCTCTCTGTTTCCCCCTACTAACTGGGGAAAATGAAGTTTGGGGAGCTTCAGAGACAGAAACTACCTAACTGCTGTGGGATTAGGTTTGGCTTGTCTGGAGGCAGACGAAGAGCTGATGAAGACCTCTTGATCCATTTCTTAAGCTTCCTAGAACCTTCTTCCTGGTTTGGCCCCCTGATTTGGTAGGAGCTTGGGAAATCTGGTTTTCTCTCTCTCTTTGGCTTCCCCTCTGAAATAATAATTTCATAAATAGTTGAATTTATTTTCCTAAAGGCTGAATCTGCTGGTGGCGAGTCCTGTGTGGGTGTGGAAGGGGGGGGGGAGTAGGAGGAAAAGAAGAGAAACGGAACAGTTGGAATAAAGGTTTGCGAGTATTCCATGTCGGCACATGCAAAGGGAGCCTCTGCGGCTAGAGCCAGACAGAACTAGATCCACAGCTGCCGAGTAGGTTCCCAACTGTCAGGTTCTTCCCTTGTGAAATGAACAGGAAGAAGATTATTTGACGTAATGCGTATATTTCACACACTGCTCCATAGTAGGGGCGCAGCAAGCGGTTGGCCCCTCCGTATCTAATGTGTAATCTTGTCTTCCATATAAGGGCAGGCCTGGAAGGCTGGGTCTAACCATACAGGGATCAGGATAGAGGCTAAGGTGATGGGAAGGCTGCATCAAGGGGGCTGCTTTGAGATTGAATTTAGAGACAGTTCACTCCCTGGAGAGAAGGGACAAGGAATTCTGGAAACAGCCAGTCGAAAAGTAGAAGGACCAGGCCTTGTCCGTGAGGCCTGCCGTCCTGGAGCAGGCATTAATATTGACAAGCAAGCCTCATTACTAACAGCGATACTAATAATTACAGGAAGCACCTGAAACACAAGCTTGGCAGGGGCCTAGACCAGCTTCTAGCATCCTCTGGTGCCTCTTGGGACCAGGGCACCTCTTCCCGGCATGTAGCTCAGCTGCTGCCCTCTGGAGTGCCCAGTGTAGCTCTGAGCATGACAGCCTCCCCCAGGTGGCCCACTCACAGGGTGGATGCAACCAGCAGCTGTTGTTGCTTTTTTATCTTCTTCTAGAAAATCAGCCCAGTTCAACAACCGGGCTTCTCTGGTCCCCACTCGGCCACACCCTCTGCTTTTTCTCTGCTCAGTCTCCTCAGCATTCTCTGGGTTGTCTCTGTCTTTGTCCTACCAAGATGCCTGCTGTCTTAGACCCTAACCTTCAAAAAGGCTCCTGTGCCTCCCCTAGCCCCAGTCCCTAACTTGCCCAAGCCTTTGGCCAAGGTAGTTTTCCTTGCTTGTAAAACATCCAGGTCTCCCTTGACCCTTTTCTCCGCTGGCCTTCCCAGGAAGCAGACTGGACTAGCCCTGCCCCCTCATCCCAGCCTCTCCTGCTGCTAGACCAGGAGAAGATTTACTCAATTATCATTTTCTGTTTGGGGAGTGTCCTTTTACGCTGCAGCTCCACCAACCTAGGCTTCCCCTGAGGGTGGTGGCCTGGTCTCGTCTTTCTCAACATTAATTCCCTTGAGAGCTCAGCTAATGGGTAAAAATTAGTGATGGCTAGTTTGTGCGAGCTACTCCTCTCCTGATTTGATAATGACAATAGTCTAGAGTGTTTCAGAGAGGCGGGGTAGACGAGGTCCCTGTGGAACTAACCCTCCCCGAGACAGACTAGGGTAGGGAATCTGTTGCCAGCGCCCCAGGGTTCCAAGGGCCGTGTCTACCAGCTAGGTCACAGTGCCCTTGAATCCATGATGTCAAGCTCATTCTCATGTACCATGAAGGCTTCTCATTTACAGCGTGTGAAGGACTTGATGAAGCAGTATGTCTATGATTACTGCTATAAAAAAATTGAGCAACCGGTCCTTGTCCAGAGCCTAACCTGCTATTATAACATTGGTCCTTGTGGGGAAATCTGATTCCTTCTTTTAAGTAAACGTGACGTCTTTCCAGGAATGGAGCATACAATCTGAAAAGGGAGGTAAAGACATCAGTAGTTTTTCCATTGGACACCTAAGATCTGTGTACCAACTACACACTGGTTTATGTGACCGGGCCAGACTTCTCTCCTAAATTCCACACTTATTCTCTGCTTCCTTAAGGCATTTCATTCAGTATTAGGGTGTCCCAAAGATAGGCCTATGGTCATCCCTAAATCTATCCTGCCACCTTTCTCTCCAGCAGATGGCAACTCTGTCTGTTGATTTCTTTCTTTTCTTCTCGGTTGCCACCATCTACCTCCCCCTAGGCCAGGAAATTCTGGTTTTGCCTTCAGAGTGAGTCTTGAAGTAACTCATTCTTTCCTACTGCTTAGTGGTCCCTGAGCACTGTCATCTCTCACTTGGCTTACGTTTTTAGTGGGACTCTGGGTGACCACCCAGCTTCCTTCCTGTCGACCACAGCTTGGTATTTACAGAGGAGCCAGACTGATAGCTGTTCATTCTTCCGCTCAGATATCCAAAGAGGCTTTCCAGGGTCAAAAATCTTAGCTGGTCCCAGATTTTTGCTCTACTGTCTCCGACTTGACCAACTCTCCAGCCCCACTCACTAGCTCTCTGCACTCCCAGACACCTTGAATCACCTTAGGGTTTTCACCCTGGTGATCCCTTGGCTCTTTCATATTTCCCAGTGCAAGTTCTCACCTTCTTCAAATTCTCTCTCAACAGTGTCCTTCTCAGTGAGGCCCATCATGGGCGCCTTGGTAAAGACTGTGCCTTCTGCCTGTGTTTATCATCCCTGATGCCCACCCCTGTCTGTAATGTTCAGACCATGGGCAGTCTTTGGGGCATGCAATCACAGAGTGTTTCAGTCACTGGTGATTGTTGCTAATTGATTCGCCCCTCATTGTCTCTCTATCAGCTCCACAGGGAGGAAGTGCAAGACAGGGATTCTTATCTGCTTCATTCACTCATGTGCTTAACTCCAAAACCAGCCAGGGTTGGGCTCAGCCAGTAAAGGTGCTTGCTGCAGAAGCCTGGTGACCTGAGTTCAGTCTCTGGAACCCAGGTAAAGATGGAAGGAGAGAGAAAACCGACTCCATAAAGTTGTCCTCTAACCTCTGTACATGTGCCATGGCACATGCACAGCCCCATCATGCACACACCCACATATACACACAATAATAAATAAATAAGTGAATGTATTCAGGCATATAGAGAATGCTCAACAAATATTGTTTCCAGGAAAGGAAAGGGACAACGGTTTAGATTGCTTGCAACAAAAGGAGTTGACCCTTGGTCTTATCCCCCGGGGAGGTGAGAAGTTAAGGAAGAAACAGGCTTCTCCAGAATACAGGAAGGACTTCCTGAAGACACTCGCAAGGTTTTCCGAGCCCAGACCACTGACTGCTGTCTGGAAGGGGAGACAGAGCGGTAGAATCTTCTAACCTGAGACTCTTGGCTTACTCCGTTGGAGAGAGAATATGTGGCAATCGCCATGTCTTTTTCATCTTGGTCATTAACCTCTTAATGACCAAGTATGCTTGGGGCCAAGTGCTTAGTGTATGTGACAGGATTGGAATATGAGGCCTGATGCTTCCAGGAGCAGCCGGCCTCCCGAGGGAGACTATTAAGCTCATTTGGAAAAACTATTCAACGATGCCTATAGCTGTTGATTCAGCTTCGTGTGAGCTGGGACAGTTGATGCTGTGAGCTCACTTGAGGAAAGGCTTCTGTAAGTAGGAGTGCCTGGGGTTGAATCACTTGCTTGGAAGGCAAGATGGATCTGATTTCGTGCTGGGCTGGGAGTTAGGGAGGAGTGCCTGGATTAAGGGATAGAGTGTGTGAGTGTGTCAGGATTTTTTCAGACAGATAAGAGCCTTGTTTGGAATGGAGGGTGTGCGTAGGGCAGCTGACAGCAGTTAGCGTCATCTTAAGGTCCTTAGGTCTAGGGCTCGGGAAGATTTGTCTGTGTCAGCTGCTATGTACCGCAGTAGGGGATCCATCCTCCAAGCTAGACTTCACTCCTTTTACTGTAAATTGTCCACTGAAGCTGTATCCCTCCAGGGTGCAGGGATTCTGGCTTCCTCTAGATTTTCTCAACCGGGCAGTATAAGGAAATCTTTAGTGTTTAGAACCCAGCTCACTCAGGTTCCAGGAATGGGACCAAGCTCTGATAATAGTACCTAGGCTGTGCTGGCACTCTGAGGTAAGGGGACAAGTTGGTAATGAGATGTCTCTGTGTCCCTCTAACAGGAAGTGGTGTGGTGAGGGGGTAAGATGTCTCCTGGGAGGGACAGTGATGACTGAGTGGCTACAGGGGCAAGGAACAGGACACAATAGACCATAGTATCCAGGCTTGGGATGTTCTTGAATATCTGCCGTTCCTTCCTTAGACAGCCTGTTAGCCTTTGGAAGTGTCTGGGACATCTCCAGCCCAGTGTGACTGAGCACTTAGTGACCTGACTTGTTTAACCTTGATGTACACGGCCAGCTGCTGGCCAGCTGTCAGCCATCAGCAGGCAGGCACCAGGCACTAGTCAGCAGTGAGCTCCCAAATGTCCTGTAAGGGCATCTTGAACCCTCTGTTCCCAGTTTCCTGCCCTGATGGAGGCAGCTGTTCCTGATATCCTTCCCATGAAAGAATGCTGTAGTGCCTTTGCCCTGGCCTGTATGATACCTTTGAGGGCCAGTCATAGCATGTGACCAAACAGGGGCTTTGCAGTAAGGGAATCGTCCTCTTCTGTGTCTGATTTTGTCTGACTGTGTCCCTGACATTGCTTGGAGAGGATTCTCTTAGGAACTCCATCCAGACATCCCATGTTGCAGGAGTCTCTGTGGGTAGTTTGGAGTCACAGGAGGTTGAGGTACCTCCCTCGTGGTCCCTGAGGCAGTTCCAGTACCACCCATGATTAACACTTCAGGTCCTGAGTGTTCTTGGTTGTTCTGAAAATGCAAAGGCAAAATCTGGGCCCGGAGAAGGAATCCTGTGGGTCTGGATGAGTTCGGGCCTAAAGCTCTTTGGGAGATGCTCTTGTTATCTTATAAACCCCAGTTCTCAAGTTCACATCCAGGGAACCTGGCAGATCTGCAGTGTAAGAGTGCTCAATTAGAAGCACATCCCTATGATCCTAGCTGGGTGTAGGATCAGAGCAGAGGAGGGATTTTTCTTCTTTAGACTGACTTACATTTAAATTACTAGGTCGAATTCTATGAAATCATCTGTACTTCTTGTATCTATGGTAATCTTCATATGATCCAATCCAATATATTTTCATCATTCCTCTTTTTTTTTTTTTTTTTTTGGTTAGAGCCTGTCCCCTGATGATTACGGATGAGTGAGTTCTTGACTTTAAGTCCTACAGCGTGCTCAGCTCTTAGTATTACCAGTTTTGACGAATGACACCTCCATCTGCCTCTCATGCCTGCTCAAGGCAGATACACCTGTGGTGTCCTTGGCCTCCCTTCAACCAAGGACACAGTGCCCCGTCTATTCTAGGTCCTGGGTGATTGCTGGACATCCTTGCTTTCCCCACCACCACTCTGACTCCACTCTCGGCTGACGTCATTTTCCCAGGGTTGCTGCGATCACTTCCTCTTCAGGGCTTCATTCTCTCCCTTCTCTCCATTCTTCTTCACACAGGTCTTTTAAAAAAAATGTGAGTCAGATCATGTCATTTCCTTCTTTAAAGCTCTTCATCACCACCCTCCTTCTTCATTTACAATTAAAGTTGAAATCTTCCTGTGTCTTACCGGACCCTGCCCGACCTGGCTCCTCTTGAAGCCACTCTTGCTCATTACCCACTGGCCACAGGGATCTTCCTTTAGAGTCTAGAGTTTAGACATCCACACACATCAGAATCTTTCCAAAACGCTTTCCACACTTCACTTGCTGATTTCTGAGTTTGCAGGTCCCACCGACTCTGCTTCACTAATTCTTCTTTTTCTACTGGTTGTGGCTTCAACACCCCTTCCTCAGAGAGGCATTTTACATATTGCCTTCCTGCGAGCTATATTTTGCTCCCTTGTTCTTTCCTTACTCACTGTTCTCAGTTGTTTTCTTCTGAGGAAGCTTAGTACCTCTTTAATTACCCATTTGTGCTTTTTCGTGCCTGTCTCTAACTTTCGGACTGCGTCCTGAGTGCAGTGAGGGACAGAGGCAGGTTTGTCTCCTTGGCAGCTGCCTTCCCAGTGTTTCTTGCTTAAAGTAGGCACTCCTTAAAGGCATGCGGGGAGAACGAATATTGAAGATAGATAGCACAGTTGGCTGGAGATGTTGTGCCAACTTCAAATTCATACCCTTCTGCTGGGTATCTTTGGGGGCTCTAGACAAAGCGGCAGGTTTGCCTTTAGTTACAGAGGGTGACTAAGAATTATGGCAGGAAGAAAGGCCAAGGGTGGGCTCCCTGTATGTAAGCCTCCTCTTAATGTTTGTAGCTATAAATCATCATAGAAGGGGGAACAGAGAGATCGTAAGAGCCAGAGGTAGTGGATGTATGCAACGAATAGTGGACAAGACAGCACCATTGCACATGAGCTCACAGTGGCTGTGTCTGCACACACAGGACTTGCACAGATCAAGGAAGCTCGTAACGTCCTGTTCCTGGCTGAGACGCTATTGACAGTTGATGGCTGGGAAGGAGAATCAGGTTCCTGCAGGGATGTGATCTCCAAGAGAGTAGTTACGCTCCAGTAGATGGTCCTACACCCCCACCCCCACCTCCCACCCAGAGCAGCACTGAGCAGACTTGGTGGGTTTTAAACAAGAGCAGGACATGAAATTGGGAGGAAACTGGCAGGAAGGATGTGGGAGGGTTTGAAGGATAGGGAATGTGGGTGAGTTTAATAAAAACATGTTACGTGCTTGTGTAAAATTCTTAATTAAAAATTTTTGCTACTTGAAACTGTTATGTGTTTTCTTTCAAAATGACCTGGGGGGCACATTTGGACTAAGCAATTTTGATGTTTCATATTAAAGCATGGTAGGAGAGAGAGAGAGAGAGAGAGAGAGAGAGAGAGAGAGAGAGAGAGANAGAGAGAGAGAGAGAGAGAGAGAGAGAGAGAGAGAGAGAGAGAGAGAGAGAGAGAGAGAAACCCTTGTTTTGTGTCCTGGGCTTGGAGCTGGACCCTTCATTTCCTTACCTGTAACTACATCCACTTTTGTGGAGGACCTTGCACACACATATGTGGAACTATGTTCTCTGCTAACCCGAAAGCTAACTTCAAATTTAGGGACATATATATGGGTGGTTCTACCCACCATTTACCCAGAAACGAAGTCTCAGGATTTGTATGTGGGCAGGGACTTCCTGGATCTTGGATTCAAAGAGTATGATGGTCCAGAGGGAGAATGGACTCCCTTTAGTGTCCCTTTGTCTCTTCACTGATGGAGGTGAGTCAGGGAAGGCCATAGGTAGGATAGGCCAGAGTGGTAGCCATCTTGAAGACGTGAGAGTGACATTATTTCTGGGCATGCCTAGGGATAACTGATCAGGAATGAGTTAACAGGCATTTCAATCCACTGTCCTTTTATGACACAGTCTCCAGGGATTGAAAGTCTGAATTAGCTGTTACCTGGACTTGTCTGAAGCTCTGGGAGTTAACTCTGGCTTTTGGTATATAGAATTCTCTGGCAGATGTGTGCACTGATGTGTGGGACTGAGAGAGGCAGCCTGGTTTCTGATGGAGCTAGGTTTAAAACCCCAGTGACCCAGCAGGTGACTATAGCCTGCAAGAAATGATAGGTGTTTTGTCACACTCCTAGATGCCAGGTTCCTGACACGAGGCCACAGCTCTTCACTCCATAGGTCTGTGGCCATCAGCCACATAAGGGCAGCCCCCCAGGCCCCTCCACAGGTAGAGGACATGACCACAGATCAAGTAGCCTCAAGACAGATCTCCATTTTAATGAGGCACCTACAGATCTGAAGGGCTTAGCCAATTAAGCTCCCCTTCCCAGACACTTTCCAGCAAAAGGCACTTAGCCTCAGGCTCGCCCTGAGAAAGTGGGGTACGGTTATACTCATCAACTTCCCCCATGACAATAAATGCCTTAAAACTGTGGACTGTCTCTTCTCATCGGAGGTCCACCGTGGGGGAGCAATGGAGCAGGCCTTTTGTCAAAAGAGCCAGCCGCTAATCTCTCACAGAAGGTTTCTCCATGCTCCCAGCCAAGAACTCCACCAAGCCAAGCTGCCTAAGGAGCAAGCCAAGGACTCTCTCCTCTCCAAGAGACCCAGGTCCTTCCCCCTTTCCCAGGCTAGATCCAGCCTGCAGGCGGGGGGGGGGGCACTCCGTTCTCAGCTCTTCCATGGCATCCAGCAGCATCTGGGATGCCCAAGGGTCTGAGAAGCTGATGTCCTCGGCCTCCATGCATGCCTGGACCCCCGAGCTGACTCTGCCAGTCCCGGGGAGCTCAGGTTGTGTTCCCCTACTCCCGGAATGGGGTCCCGCGGCTTCTCACAGCCTGTCACCCGCTGGCATGGGTTATGCGCAGTCAAAACTCCTGTGTCCTGCCCCGCCCAGTGGCCCAAGCCCTGAGTGGACGCGAGCCACCATTTTAGCCCACACTGATGATGGTGGTCTTCTCTTGACTGCCTAGGTAATAACCAGTGAGCGCCTGTAGCTCTTATCTTTGCCCCTGTAGTAGCTAGGTCTGTGGCCAGTCCACCTTCTCTCTTACCTTCTCATGCTGAGGTGTTGCTGTATATGGGATGTGTTCTCAAGGCTCAGGAAGAAGCCAAGGCTATGGTGTGTGTGTGTGTGTTATGTTGCATACATTTCTGTGTGTATTTGTATGTGTGTTGTGAGTTTCATGTTTGTGTTGCATGTGTGTTTTATGCGTGTGTCTATATATGTGTGTGTATGTGACATGTGTACTTGCATGTGTGATGTGTTTATGTTGTATGTATGATTTGTGTGTGTTGTATGTGTGATGGTGTGTGTGTGTGTGTGTTATGTGTGCATATGCATTGGAAGGTGGGACTGTTAGGAAGTTTCTGGTATTAGGCTGTAAGGGTAAGAGACAGGAGGGTCCCACAACATTTCTGTGCAAGGAGGGAGTGGGCCAGATGATCAGTAGATCATAGGTGGGAGGACTGGGGGATTGATGTGTTTCTGACAGGCAGGGCAGTGGTAAGCACCTCGTGCGCTTAGCTCCTGCAGTTACTATGGTGAATAGATCAGCCGGTGCAGGCTTCGAGCAGCAGGTGGGTGCGGTCTGCCTCACTTTCCCTCCAGTTAGGCAGAATTTCATTGACTTTACCTGACCACGATGATCCCTGGGTAGCCCCAACAAGGGAGTGCAACAGCTAGGTGGTGGTCTTGAAGACAAGATAGAGTGTGACAGACAGTATCCCAGTCCATGAATCACCCCCTCACCCAGGTTGTGTGGCTCTGGTCCCAGCACCACTCTCTCTTTTCTGCCTTTTGGAGGGGAAGCCAAAGGTTACCCATCAGCCTGTGACTTCTCCGTATTACACAGCTGAGCAGAACCTCTTGCTCTGGGAAGACCTGCCCAAGAAATCACCGTACTCTCCATTCCTGCTAGCTATTCCCAGGCAAAACCTCTGCCTTACTGTCTGTCCCTCCCCTACTGCTACTGCTGTTGACAAGGAGATCAGAAGCCCTTTGAGGGTAAGGCTGTGACATGCTTTAGTAACTGATGCGTCTTTGCTGTGCAGCTGTGCAGCAGATGTTCAGGAAAGCTTCCTGAATGAGCAGACAGATGCATTTCTTGTTATAAAGATTCCTGTTCAAGCTTAAAAAAAAAAAAACAAAACAAACCCTTATTTGTTAAACCAACTATTACTTCTGACAAGATGTCACAAACCACTCTTCTGCTGTCCCAGAAGGAAAGTCCTTGGTGACAGCTAAGTTGATGTAACACCACTGATTTTGAATTTTTAGTGAGCAACTGGGGAAGAGAACGCATAACAATAATTCCATGGAGACTCCAAGTGTAGTCAACATTTTTTATGGGGGGGGGAATCTCTGAGCAACCCACGATTTTAAGATAAAATCTGTATTTGCTATATTTTTGATATATTCTATATTTGCCAAAGAGGTTTGTTTTTACGTTTTTGCCGTTGTTGCTTTTGCATAGGCCAGAAGAAGCTTGACGAATGCCAGTGTTTCTCTTTTATTCTTAGACATTCTAAGAAACACGACAGTTTCAGTGACCGTGTGTATTATTCACTTGTTTGTGTGATTGCTGGTTTGTGTTTCTTGGTAATGGTGTAACTACTTCCATCGCTTTCTCCTCCACAGTGCTGATATTTCCCCCAAGCAACGTGCTGAGAGAAATGACAGAAGAAGGAAAGCTCATAAATCTTCCTCCACAAAGCATGGCTGCTTTCCGACTCCATAGGGGAACCCTTTCGCCGGCCCCTCCCACCCTGCTGCTGGCTCCTCCATCTCACTGCTTATTCATCCATTCTCGCCATAATTTGTAATGAATTCTCATTGTTGGAAGGATGCTATAGATTGTTCTGGGTGAAAATAGCAAATAGTTTCCATCCAAAAAACTGATTGGAATGATCGTTAAGGGTAATGTCAACATTGCTTCTAGATTAATGGGAAAAGTGTGTTAGCGTCTATTAATTGGGCCTGACATGGCTCTGGAAGTGTATGTATGTATGTATGTATGTATGTATGTATGTATGTATGTATCTATCATCTATCTATCTATCTATCTATCTATCTATCTATCTATCTATCTATCTATCTATCTATGTATATACACACACATATATGTGGATACCACACACATACATATATCTAATGCATTTGTCACTCCTGGGAGCAGCAGCTTCCTAATATGATCAATCTCTACTCTTGCTTGGTCTTGCTCTGTGACAGTTTCTCCTTACTCACATCTGCTGAGACAGCTCATTTCATAACTGTTTCGTCATCGGTTACAAAGTTCTTTCCTGGTGATGTAGTGTAGTGTGAGTGGCCGAACTGATTTAGAAAATCCGGAACTAATATGGACTTCACATTGACTAACTATGCCTCTTTGGCTTCAGCTTTCTACCTAACAAGCTGAACAGAGGAACCACAAAGCGGCCTCCCAGCTATGATATCGTGTTATTCACACAGGTCAATATCTGTGTCTTGGTAACATGCTCCATTAGCCCTGGTTACACACTCTGGGCTTCTGTTCTAGCCCTTCAAATATTTGTATAGCTGTGTCCATCTGAGGTTTTGTTTGTTTGTTTGTTTTTGTTTTTTAATTTCAGACAAAACACCACCAGTTTTCTTTAGTCATTTCTTGTGCCATAAGGGCTTCCAGGCTTCTCACCATTCTGGCCATTCTCATCGGGGTACATGAAGTTTATTGTGTCTCCTTAAAAGTATAGCTTCTAGAATGGGAGATAGCCATGCAGGAGAATATCCCCACTACCCACTCATACGCTCAGCACGCCACTCCTGGCAATTGATTATCACCAACACATGGCCCAAAGGAGAGACAGACACTGAAACTTTCACAGACCTGGGGAGGTTGTATTCTGGAATTTTGCAGGCTCCTCTATCAGGTTGCATGCAGAACAGAAACAGGGAGCCAGAGGGTCAAGTCTGGAAAGTGACAGTTGTCTCCCTGAGAGATCAATAAGTAACCAAGAGGGGCCTGTTCCAAGCAGGCACTACATTATAAATGTGGAAGAAAGGCTTGCTGGAGACGTTGCTGATAATTGCCCCAGCACCCCTCAAAGCACTGGGTATTTATATCCATAAAGGAAATGAAGCTTCTTCAAACAGATTCCTACAGGGTCTCACTCTGTAGCCCAGGTTGGCTTGGTACTCTCTAGGTAACCTAGGCTGGCCTTAAAGTCACAGCAATTCTCTGCTTCAGCCTCCCGAGCGCTAAGGTTATAGGTATAAGCCACCACGCTCAGCTGTATTCTAACCTGTCACACGACCATCTTGGTCCTAGCCCGTCTTGCATTCATCCCTTCTAGAAAGGAAAATTCTATCACTGAAAACAAAGAACATGAGAGCGAGGAAGAGAAGTTACAGTCTGGAAAGGCTTCTGCTCTGTTCATGCGCATACTGAAAAAAATCCCCAGAGAGACTGATCCCCGGACTCGCAGGAGCCCCCTCCGCCACCCAAAGTCCAAGGAGAGGGGGCTCTTCCTCTGTAGACCATGGGTCCTCCCGTTTGCATCCAGCTATGTGGTCTCTATTGGCTGAGTGCTCCCACTTAAGGGCTCTGCAAGCTTGGCTCTGTGCTGACGGAGCACTCTGTGCCAGTGCATGAATCCTCCCCAACAAATGAGTCCTCCCCAACACATCAGTTCCTAGCCTTTTACTCCCTTTTGCCTTCTCCCTCCTTCCTTTCTTCTTTTTCTCTTCTCTTCTCTTCTCTTCTCTCTTCTCTTCTCTTCTCTTCTCTTCTCTTCTCTTCTCTTCTCTTCTCTTCTCTTCTCTTCTCTTCTCTTCCTCTTCCTCTTCCTCTTCCTCTTCCTCTTCCTCTTCCTCTTCCTCTTCCTCTTCCTCTTCCTCTTTCTCTTCTCTTCTCTTCTCTTCTCTTCTCTTCTCTTCTCTTCTCTTCTCTTCTCTTCTCTTCTCTTCTCTTCTCTTCTCTTCCTTCCTTTGTGTGTGTGTGTGTGTGTGTGTGTGTGTGTGTTGTGTGTGTGTGGTTCCAGGGACTGAACCCAGAGCCAGGAAACACTCTACCACTGAGCCATTTCCCCCAGCACCTCTCCCCCCCTTTTTTGAGACAAGTTTCTAAGCCAGCCAGGCTAGCCTTGAACTTCTGTAGTCCAAGCAGGCCTCCTCCCACCTCAGCCTCCCAAGTAGCTGGGTTTCTAAGCTGGTACCACAAAGGTAGCCTCCCTGATCTTTGAAACAGAACCTGCCAGCATCTAACATGGACTTATCAGCTTATTTATATGCCATTGAGCATGGACTCCGTGTAGGCAAAGGCTTTGCTTCATCCGAAACTGACTCCTCAGTGCCCTGAGGAGTTCCCAGCAGATGCTGCACCCACAGTTCATACTTGGGATGGTGTAACTTTTAAAGCATCTTTCCCAATGCCTCTTAGAATAAGACTGGTCTCCCAGATGTACTTTGTGTTTTCCAGAGGCAGGGTAATAAGTCTGCTAGTTGACAAGTGAGTCATTGGGGTGTTTGTCTGAGTAGCATGGAGCCTGTTCCAAGAGGCCCTGGTAAATCCCAGTGCAATACCACTGTCTCGAAGAGTCACCTCATGAAGAGGAGAACTGTGCTCTGATCCGAGGTGAGGCTGTGGGGATAGAGGATGATAGCAAATGTTTTATCACCCCAGAACGTCCATGGCTCACCACTCGATCCTTTTCACCCTGTTTAGGGACAGGCTGGTTTTCCACGATTTGGTGAGAAAATGCCTATAGGTGGCAGGGGAGGACAGCACAAGTGGCTGAGTGGACTGGGTATGTGCATGCCGCAGGAGGATGCTGGAAAGGGGATAGGAGAAAAGCGAGTGTAGGAGAGAGTAAGAATTATGTAAAGCCAGGGACCTCTGAGAAAAGCCAGCAAGGAGAATCCTGGATAAGTGGAGAGGAGGTGTGTAATGTGAACATACAAGCCAGTGGATTCCATTTGTCTCAGATGAAGTGATGGTCTGTCTTGGCATTGGGGAGAAGAGGAAAAGTTCCAGGGCAGGATTGACTTCCTGGGTGGAGAGACTAAGCCACCTAGGAAATATATTCAAAACTACCTCTGCTTCTTCAATGCCTCCTTTCTATTATAAAGGTCTTGGTGGGGACCCAGGATAAAACCCACTACATTTGGATGGGAATATGTGTGAACCTACTATTCTCTGACGATAAGTTTAACTTTTAAGTATTATTATTATTATTATTATTATTATATTAAAGTATTATTATTATTATTTTTTAACCATGAAGCAGTAAATAGCCTAGATGCTTTCAGGATAGAATCATTCAGTGCAAGACACATCTTCCAAAATGGCCATATCTATATCCTCTATGGTATATGTCAAAGTGACCTTTGATGATCCTACAATTGAGTGGTAGGGACTTTGTCTCTCCCTTTGAACTTGGGTGGATTATCTCCTCTTGCACCTGAAAAAATATGGCTGAGTCTAAAATGTCTCAGTACTCTTCTCCTCTACAGTTTTCCTCCTGTGTAGCTTTTTTTTTTTTTAAGGGTTTATTTTATGTATATGAGTACTGTCGCTGTCCTCAGACACACCAGAAGAGGGCATCAGATCCCATTACAGATGGTTGTGAGCCACCATGTGGTTGCTGGGAATTGAACTCAGGATCTCTGGAAGAGGGGTCAGTGCTCTGAACTGCTAAGCCACCTCTCCAGCCCTCTGTGTAGCTTTTTATGGCTCTTCATTCTCTCAGTTTCAGGAAGACAGACTTATCCAGAACTTAGCTGTTTCTCTTGAAGTTGTGGAAGAATTTCCTGCTGGCTGGGTCAAACTCTTTTTGTTTTTTTTTTTTTTTTCTGACAATCATGTAGAATGTATGAAGAAAGCTTGAAACACCACCCCAGATATGCAGGAGACACAAGAGTTAATGGCAACAAAGATATCTATTAATATGGTGCTACCAGAAAAATGGTTTCGATCCCAACATGGCGCATTAGCTACCAACCCCTCATCATCTGTAACCTCGATTTACCTTTGAGGGACCTTAAACTCAGATAATCTTAAAGTCCTTCAGACCAGAAAGGGAAAGCTTCACTCTCCATCTTTCCCTGTTCTTTGCCTTTTCTCATAACAACATCTTGAACACAAGGACCCCAGACCCCAGGGGTTGGACTTGTCAATGGTTAGCTCAATTTCCATGTTCAAACATCTCATCTCTCTTTGAGCCCAGGTCCTGGCCTGGAGGCAGTCTCTTGGTGGCTGTTGGGCAGGACCTTATGTACAGTGATAGAAGAATGGACACCTTGGATAATCAATGTCCCTGTGGATCCTAGAGAAAGTCCAGTGTTCTGAGGGAAGCATCCTACTGGTTCATCTTGCCCAGAGAGGATCCAGCATGTGCAAACAGGATGGAGGAAGGAGGAAGTTTGGGCCAGGGTGATGTTCCAGATGTTGGCTTTCTTGGCTGTCGGCTAGAGGCAGGCCGACTTGTAGAAGTTATGAGGATCCTGGAGGTGTCCAGGTGTGGAGCATCACATGGCTGAGCAGGGTATCTCCTCATGGTCCAAGCACCAGTTTATGTTGTCCTTCATGACATCTATACGAGGGCATTCTCTGTCTCTGGAAGCACTCTGTCAGTGCGAGCATCCTTTCCCTTCCCTGATGAGGAGATCAGAGAGTTAGCCCTTCAGTGTTTGGAGTCTTGGCATACCTGGCACCCGGCCTCAAGCTTCTGATCACTAAATGTCCTGAACCCAATCACCCCTTTTTATGTCCTAAAACCCTGGAAGAGGAGATGTTTGTTAAGAACAGGACCCTCTTCTTAGTGTGTGCATGGCATCTGCATCTATGCCATGAGTTAGCGCCATGAATGCGGTAGAGCTAGGGCAAGCCTCTGGACACACTGTGTAGAGGTTTTACATCATCCCAGGTGGCCACAGTCAGTTTTTTATGGGCCTTTAAAATTTAAGGATAAGTAAAAGGAGCCCATCACAGAGAACCTCAGAGTGGGATTCCATTCATGTGAAGTGTCCAGAATAGACGAAGAAGGTAGGTATGTGGCTGCCTAGGGCTGGGGGAAGCACTGGGGTGGAGGAATGTTAACTAAGTGGTTATGGTATTCTTTTGGTGGGAAAAGCGATAGAAATGTTCTAAAGGTGGTTGTGGGTTGGAGGCTAAGCTCCGGATTAACTTAAAGCCATTAAATTGCATGCCTTAACTAGGTGAATTGTACAAGGGATGATTTATATCTCAATAAAATGGGTTTTAAAAGCTGTTCTTTTCTAGGTTTCTACTTTCTTACTACAAATTTTGGGAATCAAAGGGTCTAGGAAAGATCCTCTTCCTAGCAGATAGGACCTCTAAATGGGGTACACTCTCAGCTGTCCACCCCAGCCCACTTTTCCTGTCCCTTGAGAAGAATATACAAGTACCTGTCACTCCTGGACTCAGTGCCTAATCACAGAACAAGACCCTGGTCTTCCAGGACGTGAATAACAGTGAAACCAGCAAGCTCAGCATGAAAACAACCATGAAGTCTATGTCATCTGAGATACTCCTTCAGGGACAAGGTATGGGACATCTGGGCAGATGTGGGTCTAATCTGTGTGTAGAGCCTAGTCTAACAAGATTTTCCTCACCACTCATTTGTGGAAAGAGGTGTTATCAGCCATTGGTCAGGGGTGGGTTGGGGGGGGCTTCTCCTTTAGAGTTCCTTTCTCAAGACTAGTTGGCAAGAAGTGATTAGGATTTCTCTATACCTTTCGTCAGTAACTGATCACTAAGACTGTTACTGTTCCAGGAGTCACTGATGCTCAATGACCTGTTGGGTGTGTCCCATAGGGAACCACCCTTTGCCTTTGGAAAGCTCAGAAGTCAGTAGGAGCAAACAGGTAACTAGTCCTCGGAACGGAGTGATCCAAGGTGACTAAAGGAAGGATATTACTCAGACTAAAGGTAGGGAGGTAGCGGGGGAGTTAGGAAAGACTTTCTGGAACACACTCACCTTGAAGACTCAGCAAGCGAGGGTGGAATGGAGAGGTAAGATCACATAAAGTGTGTTCTAGGTAGAAAGAATATAATGTGCGCAGGCTTGAGGGAAAGTATGTGAGGGAGCAGGTCATCTGAAGAATTGCAGAGGGAGATTAAAGTTGTTCAGTCTGGTTGGAGAGGGCTGAGGTGTATGGCAGGCGATGCAAAGGGGCAAGCTTGTGAATCTTGGTGGGAGCAGTCCCAGCTCCTTCCCAGAATTCCCAAACCCCTTTCCCAATTTATAAGACTCCTACCTGAGCAGAGGCCATAGTGCCATGCCCCAAAGAGACCAGCCAGGATCAGGAACAGTGTAATTGGCACTACTACCAGTAGCACGTCCTTGTAGGAGGCCTTCCCGGAGGCTGCAACATGGAAGGTAGAGTCAGAGACAGGCCTGATGCACCATGATCCCTCAAACGCTGCCTACTGGTCGTCGGCATACCTGCCTCGTGATGGCAGCTCTCCCAGGGGGTGACTGTGGTCATGTCCCAGCTGACAGGGTTGGAGGCAATGCAGGTAAAGGCCACATCCTTGTCCCCCAGCCCCAGTGAGACACTTAACACCTGTCCGTTTGAGAAATGGCTGCGTACTTCGCCATTAAAGTCCACTGTCCCCTCCCGTCGCCAGCTGTAGGTTATGTCACTGATGTTGGGGGCCCAGCAGGACAAGAAGACCTGACAGGTATTGAGGGGTTGAGTCTCCTCGGTTGCAGTGAACACTTGAACCTCGGGCTTGGGTACTGCATCTGTGGGGAGAGCAGCAGAGAGGGTTAGGTTACAAGGCTGCTGGGGCAAGGTCACAGCTCAGTCTGTTCTGTGCATGGTCAGATGCCTCTCTTGTCCTTTAATCTCATTCATCTCCCTTCTGCTGATTCTTTAACTTGGGACCCAGAGCCTTTTATGAAGTGATCTGTGTCAACCTCCTCAGTTACACTCTCTGCTGGTCTTCCTCGCCTAGTCCATTGGTTTCCAGTTCTCCCAAACGTGAGGTGCTGCGTCGTGACTTCCATGCCTCTGTGTGGCTCATCCGTGCACAGAAGTGCTCTGTGCATCATCTTTTGGAGACAAGGTCTCAGTCTGTATTCTGGGTTGTCCTCATACTCAGAATCCTTCTGCTTCTACTTATTGCAGGGGTGTGCCACCCTACCTGGCGTTATCCTTTCCCTTCTTGCCCACCTGGGCAACTCCTTTGCATCCTTTAAGAACCCCTGCCCCTACTGTACCTGACTCTGTTGCCTGCCCATGGATCCTGTTCCTCTAACTGGGCCGCCTTGTCTGGCCTCAGTGGGAGAGCTTGTGTCCAGTCCTGCAGTAACTTGATGTGGGAGAGTAGACTGGTACCCAGCAGGGGAGAAGGGGAGGGGACCTGGGGGAAGGGCTGTGTGTGTGGCAGACTGGGAGGAGAGGAGGGGCTGAGATCGAGACACAAAATGGATAAATAAAGAAAAAAAGACACCTCCCCCTTGGACACACTGCCTTATGCCTTGACTGTGACACCTACCCTGACAGTTCAGGTGTGACTCAGAACTCTCTAGGCACCCTGTTCCTGTCTTTCTCTCTCTTTCTCTCTTTTTTTGTAGTGCTTCCTTTACAGTGTGCAAGTCACTAAACAAGGGATGACAAGTATTTATTAGTTCAGGTAAGAGCACACATTCCTGTACTTTGGGAGCTTACGGTTTAGTGAAGGAGACAGACACAGACATGACGATAAATAAAAAAAAAAACCCTAATCGTCAGGGCATAAGATGCTGTGCATGAGGAGTCTCAGGGGAGGGGCTCTGTCTTGTTATTGCCATACCTTGGCGCTCTAGTGCTGGCAAAACGGTGCTTGATACCTGCGCTGCTGAACAAATTAGTGTCCTGGCATCCTAAGCCGTGCGTGGCTCCTCACTCCTATATAGATTGATGAGCAAATCCCTGGGTCTCTAGCAATGAGGCCAGTGGGAGAGCATTATAGTGACGACAGGAGGGCTGAGTCTCTGACAGCATTCCAAAGTCAAGCTGAGTAAAACCTCATTAACGCCAGCTCAATCTGGTGGGATTTGTGATATGAAAAAAAAGAAATGATTTGCCGGGCATACTAATAGTATAAACAGAGATTACAGGGGGGATATTTACACCACTTAAGAGGACAAGCTGCCTCCAAACACGATCAGGCGCGGTGGAAACACCCATCGACATTTCTGGTAACCGATCTGCTAATTCAAATCATTCTTATCTATTGTCAAAGCTGAGCTCCTAAGGACGGCGGCTTGGCAGCTTCCTGCAATTAGTTCTAATCACGCTATGTATTTGGAAGCAATAAAACAGCAATTTCCTTAAAATCTGTAATTCAGATCCTGCGAACAAGGCAGTTTAGGGCTTAGTGGTGTGGGTGCTGCCTGCATCACCACATTCAATGTCCTTGTTTCACATGTGCGGCAGCTGAGACTGGAGTGGGGAAGAGGCCCCAGGGCCTGCGTGGCTGTGGAGGTTACTCACTGTGCAAGGGCACTGGGATAGGGGGCTAAACAGTGCTGAAAGCCAGCCGGCATTCTGACTGCTAAGACACACAATTTGCTTCAGGCCTTCATGTGTCCTGAAGCTCAACCTCTGACTGCATTAGCACCCTGAATGGCTCACCCAAGGGCAGGTACGATAGACATCTCTGGGGCTTTGAGAATCCTTCCCAGTTTGCTTATAGCCTCTCCCCCACCCCTGCTTCCCCGTTCTAGTCGCTATCCCCACTTTCTGTTCTGTAATTTGGACTCTCTGTAACCTTCCACATGTCTGAGTTTTTACTGAAATACTGGTGTGGGGCCACACACATTTGTGTCTCAAGCCATTAGGTAGGTGAGATAAATGGGAGTTAAAAGGCCTGGGACAGCAGAAATGAATGAAGAAGGAGGGGGAGGGAGAGGAGGGGAAGGGGAAATGTGTGGGAGGGAGGGGGAGGGGAGGGGGAGAGGAGTGGGAGGAGGAAGAGGAAGGGAAAGAAGAGGGGGAAGAGGAAAGGGAGGGGGAGGAAGAAGAGGAGGAAAAGGAGAGAGAAGGGGGGAGGAGGAAGGGGAGGGAGAGGAGGAGTGGGAGGAGAGACCGTGCATCCCATCCTTATTCAGTTCATCCACTTCCGCTGCAGAGCTACATGCAGCTGCATAAGTGATGCCAGTTTAGTGGGGCACAGCCCACCCCACGGACACTAAGAAGTAAAAACAGTGACTATTATTAGCTCTCAGGTAATGTAGCTCAGGTTGACTTTGAACCTGAAGCAATCTTCCTGCCTCAGACTCCCAAGTGCTAGAATTACACGCATGTGTCAACCAGACCAGCTAAAAGATCTTTTAAGAAAAATAAGGCTGTGGAAATTCTAGATCCCTAGTAGAATTTTTCTAAGTGTGTACAAGGCCCTGGCTTGAATCTTTAGCACTAACTTTAGAACAACACAAATCAAGATAAAACAAAATAGAAATATAGGACAAAAATTCTCTAATTAATTATAGTTTAAGTTGAATTTAACTTGTAAATAAAAACTAATTATGTCACATGCCACATTCTTTTCCTTTTTAGTGGCAAATACAAAACAGTATCACTTACAATCTATGATGATACCTTAAAATGAATAGCCAGGCCATGCTCTGTTCTATAGTCCACTGTGCTTTATCCTTACGGGTACTGTGCATGGTACTTACTAAAACACTCACTGTACAACTGGGGGAAAAGGTAAAGGTCAGAGGCTAAGGTTCATTTCCCAGCCTCCTGAGCCAAGGAAAGAATGAACGTATACAGGTTAGGTTGGGGTGCCGGTGAAGCCAGCTGCTTTGAGAGGTGCTCACCTGGGAAGTGTGTGGGGAGCTTTTTTTTTAGATGTGACTTCTGGGGAGCAGCTGTTCCCTGACTTAGCAATGTGGTCAAAGGCCAGGTCTTTCTGGAACCTTGTCCTCCTCAGCTCCCAGGGCTCCAGATGCTTGCTTGGTAGTTTGTAGGAGGAGTCAGGGACCCAGTATTGGGCACACTTACCATACACCTTGAGATGCAGGGTCTGGGTCCAGGTTTGACCCCCTGTATCCACCATCAGCACAGAGAAATTGCCGCTGTCTCCAGGTTTCAAGGGTCCAAGCTCCAGGCTGAGGTTGTCATATAGCTGGACTCGGCCCAGGAAACGAGAGTGGTATAGAGTCTCCAAGGAACCCCGGAAAAATGTGGCCAGGAGCTCCTCTGATGGCCACAGAGATCGCCAGATAGCCTCACGCACTTGGAAGCCCGGAGGACACTCCACCACCAGCAGCTCGGAGTCCCCTACCTTGCTTAGCACTTGGACACTGACAACCACAACGGGAAGGAGAGCTGTAAGAACAAAAAAAAACCCTGGTCAGTTTGCCTATGTAGGCGTCTTGCTCCACTCTCGGCAAACCAAATGGCTGAGTGGCTCAGAATTGAATTAGGGCCCTCCACCACACAGTAGTTGCACTGAGGGTGTCGTAGAGTATCCCATGGATGGGGGAACAAATCAGGAAGAGAATCTGGTCTCTGTTCATGGAGAAACCAGACTTCAAGTCAGCCTCTAAAACAAATTAAGTATCATGGTGAGAAAAAGTGTCTCAACAGTAGGTTAATAGGGGTCCTCACCCAGCTTGGAGCGGCCTCAGAGAAGCATCCTAAAGTAGGAGCAGGAATTAGCCAGACAAACAGTGGCTACTGGGATGGTGATGGAGAAGCGCTATGGGGGTGGTGTGAGGGGGTGGAGGTTTAGAGGGGGGAGCATGGGGGAAATGAAAGTGGTTCTGTCAAGGAGAAGTAAGGAGGGAAGGACACCAAAAGTTCCTGGAACCTCACTGTACCATAAAGGAGCCCTAGTTTTTGAGCTTTTTAAAATCCTTCGAACCATGGTGTGCGCAAGCGCGTGCGTGCGTGCGTGGGTGACACGATGAAATTGCACGTCTAAGATGGTCAAGACAGGAGGCACGGAGGCCGCCCTGGAGGTGGCAGAAAGGCTGAGGCTGTTTTTTCAATGCAAGATAAAGGTGGAAACTTAAACAAAGGAATGGAACCACGGGGCATGGGGAGACAGAGTAATACTGTAGTTAGCAAACTCTGGTATTAGATTAGGTTTGAGAGTGAAGGGGGAGGACTCAGAGGATGCTCCCAGGTTTTGGGACCCATTGCATATCATTATTTGTGATCTAAAACAGGGAAAGAGACAGGCAGGAGGTGAGATAGCAAGGTGCTGAAGTTAAAAGGACTGTTTTGAGCTTGAAATATGAGGAAGACAATCCTGTTTGAGCCGCCCTCTTGACTCCTTTTCTGCCTCATTCTTGTGTGCTTATTCTGGAAGCAGCACCATCACTTCTAACTTCTCCCATCACTCACTGCAAGGTTACTTTCTGATTTCCCACAGTGACCAGAGATCAGCACACTGTCCTATTAGTAGTGTCTGTTTCTGAACCAGGATCTCCCTCCGGGACATGGGCTCTTTCAGGTTAAGAGCAAATGCCTTTATCTTTATACGTGCAGTTCTCCCCTTCCCCTCAGTTTAATATCAGACTGTAGGAGCTCAGTACATTGCACTGGATTTGCTGAGGACTGACCCCGAGCCTGGTACTGAAGGAGGCTTAAGGATGCAGGGCAGAGTAAGGGCTGATGCATAATGTATCCAAGGGCTGGAAGCTGGATCAGGAGATCTGGTCTAGATGGCCACCCTAGTGATCACAACTCTGGTCCTCATCTATATCCTTAACCTCTCTGGGCCCAGCCATCTTTATTCTGAAGGACACAGACTCAGTGTTAACCCTGGATGCCCCTTAAGTCTGAGGTTCTGCCACATCCTGGCTCTTGAGTTTGGGGATCCATGAACTCCGTGTCACGTTGGCTATTTGTGGATCAAAGAGGGAAACTCAGCCACCAGAGTGATGGAAGGAGTCAGCTCGTGTTTGGAGACTCCCACCACCAGCTTGCTATCAGCCATCCTCATGCCCACGGGGACTAAATTTAACCTGCTGTCACCTCATTTCTTCATTCAATGTCCATCTCTTCTTGTACAGGGTACAGAGGGCGACCCCAGCATCCCTACAAGCTGCCCAAACACTCCTTAGAGACCCTCCTCTGCCTTACCCACCTTTCTTTCCCCCGGACTGGAGAATCCCCATGTGCCAGTAGTGCCAGATCCCCATCACCCTAGCACCCAACTTTCTCTCAAAACTGCCATCATTTCAAGCTGCCCTGGGTCCCGGAACGGGTGGTGTCTCCTGGATACAGATGCCACTGCTGCCACTCCCCTTATTTTGTCCAAGATACCGTTTGAGCTTGCTCCAGAACTTGCTCCACACCTCACTTCTCCTTTGCTCCTTGATTCTCACTTGGGTTTGAGAGGCAAGCTGCCTAGCAGTCGGATGAAGACAGCTGGGGAGGGGCTTTCAGCTCCCTGAGGACAGGTTGGCCATCTGCCCCACTTACCTTCAAAGAGGAGAAGACTCCAGAGGGACCACATGGCTGCCGTCCTCCCTTGGAAGACTCCCTCGGCAAACCAGGGTATCCATCCTAGGCCAGATGAGTGCACGGAAGGAGCTGTGGTCCTGCTGGAAAGTCCCATGTTCAGAAGGAGGAATCTTGACTCAAAACAAGATGTCTTGAAAGCGAAAGCATCCGGGGGAAAGTGGAAGTTGGCTGCAGGCCCAGCTGGGACTCGCTTGGCTCTCAGGAGCCGGTTCTTGTAAGTCAGCCTCCTTTCTGTGCACATGGCCGGTCAGAGCGTGGTGACAAGCACATCCACATGGTCCACGCGCTTCTTACACATGGTCACCAGGCCTCTCTGCATCCAGCCCTGCCCGTGGATGGGCCAAATCCCCATCATTGCCACAGAGAGCCTTCTGAGCTGCAGTTTTCATCTATGCACTTCCCCTCTGCTCAAAAGTCTTTGAAACTCTCCTGCTGGCCTCTGGATAAAGACAAAATACTTAGCTTAGCACGGGAGGCTTTTCAGCTTCTCCAGACTGGCTGCCCACATCCGCTCTCCTCTCTGGTTATCCCAGCCAGACTACCTCTTTTTAGAACAGTGGTTTGACATCTGCACACATTGGATTGGCTTTCCTAGCGGCCATACCTAGCCCACCAGGCTGTCCTTCAAGGCTCCCTGCCTACAAGCAGAGTGAGAAACACTTTGAACCCCTGTATCCTTACGCTTCCTTGTATCCTCTGCATGCTGCTGGTCATAGCTGCACAGTTTCTCCAGGCTGTTTAATAGCAACATGCATATTTGTTTCTGTGCTGGACACGCTTACTGTTTAATCAATAGCCGTTAAGTGATTGGATGACTACCAGATATGGTTAGCCCTTTTGCTTTTGTGTAAGGCTGAGGACCATTCTCAGAGCTGATCTTCTTGTCACCCCATTGGAAGTATTCGGGGAAGAAGAATTAAAAGCCAGGTTAATGTTAGGCAGCCTGCTGGGGTCACAGGGGTCACAGAGGGGCAGAGAACATGGGCTGTCCCCTCCTCACGCTTATTCTCTGCTTTTATTTATAGCTTCTTTTTCCTCCCTCTTCCCTCAGTACTAGAGAGAGAATGAAAGGCTTCTGGAATGTTCTACCACCGTGTACCTGCTATCCCCAGCAGAGAAGGCATTTTAAGATGCTGCCCTTGAGAAAGATGCCTAAATGTCCTGAGTGTGGATCATTGTGTGTTGTCCTGTATATCTAGCTTATGAGTCAAATGGGCACCATGGTAACACCGGATCAGGAATTAAACACATAGGATGGGAGCTGATGAACAGGAAGGGTTAGGGAGAGAGTCCCTGCCTGTGGAAGCAGACATGCCAGGGAAAGTAAAGGGTGCTGGCACATGGGTCTCTCTCTCTCTCTCTCTCTCTCTCTCTCTCTCTCTCTCTCTCTCTCTCTCTCTCTCTCGGCAGTTGGCATTGCACCAGGCAATTAGCGTGCAGGAGGCACCGCGGAGATGGTGTCTGTGGATCTGCGTGGGATTGTTGAGCATGATTTAGATAGTAAGAGGAAAAGGAGGCCAGAGGTTCTGGTGGGCCTTGAACACAAGGAGAGAGAGTAGAATATGTGAACAGCCAGCGGTGCGAAGTTACCTAATGGGCTCCAGGAACAGAGAGGGACAGTCAGGGAGCCATCTTTTGAAGCTGGAGTGGGAAGAGCAGGAGGGGAGATTGAAGCCTGATTATGCAGGTCGGACGCTGGGGTCAGCTATTCTTGAGAACAGTGGCTCTCCTTGTTAAATACTTGAGTTCCTAGGGTTTGCTGGGTTAGTGGGCAGCGATGGGCCCAGGAATCTCAGTTCTATTAAGAACTGTTTCAGGTGAGCAGCCGCCGATAGCCCGCAGGAATACCAGAAGAAGCACGGCTTGGAGGCAGAGGGAGCAGCCTGGGAGAGGAAGAGGAAGGGAGTCCGAGAAACAGAAAGGTTTGAACTAGGAGGGAAATGCCTAGACCAGAGTAAAAAAAAAAAAAGTCTGCTGAGGAGAAGTCCCAGCAGAACTTGGGAGCTTCTGGCTGTAGGATAGAGAAGCCAAGGGAGGGGACACATCTATGGCTCTCTTGTCAGTTCTGTCATCTATTCATCAAGCATTTATTGAGCATCTATTTAGGTGCCAGGTGCTGGGGACACAGAGATGAAAGGCTCATCCTTTGCCCATAAGGAGTTCCGAAGTTTAGAGATGAGATGTGTAACCCAATAATTAAACAATCAATGTAGCAAGAACAATGGCAGAAGTGTGCACAGGATGCTGGGAGCCAGAGGGTAAAGGCTTGTCCTAGCCTAGATGGAAGGCTGGGGAGGTACCTTAGCTGAAGGGTGGGCGTTTGAGCTTTAGAATACAAAACAGTCGGGGTAGTGGTTTTGAAGGCAATCTCTAGAGTGAGTCTTGGATCCGAATTCGGCGGCGAAGCCATGAGAAGAGTAACTTCTGGCTTCTGGGTGCTTACCTGAGAAATGGGATCCATAACTGAATCTCCCTCTTCATGCTGACAGTGGACACCATGAATCTGGGTTTACCATGGGTCTGGTCCACACTGAGGCTTAAATGTTAACTATGTCTGCGAGAGACAGGAGAGGCCAGAGACAGGAAAAGGACGGCTGCGGAGGAGAGGACAGAAGCATGTTTGATGTTGAGCGGGGGGGGGGGGGGGGACCTTGCTCTCTGTCTCACCCAGATTGGAAGCCCCAGGATGGTCCAGAGCAGGTCTCATTCACTGTTACCTCCTGTGTGCTGCCAAAGGCGGACCTTCTGAGAGGTGATGTCCTGGAAGCCATGGGGCGATTCTGGAGGGTGAGCTTGTGGGATGTAAGAGTGTGACAAAGTGGGCCAGATCCTCAACTCCTTTAGAGGACACAGTTGACCCCACTGGTCCTCTAAAAGTCCCACCTGTGAAGAAAGGGGGAGATTGGGCGAGGCTTGGAAAATATTCTACCTCCCCCAAAGGGGAAAATTTCCCTCCTGCTGTGTGGCAGCTGGAGAAAGGCAGCGTGAAGGAGGTGCTTCATCCCAGGTGCTGGGAAGGGTTAAGTCTGGAGGCAGGCAGGTTCTCTCTAGAGCTGCTAATCACTGGTTCACACCACATTAATTACCCAGCCACAGGGGGGAATGTGCTAGAGTAAATTAGCAGGTGAGTTCAAAGGGGCCACTCCCTGCATTCCTTAATTAAGGGAGCAGCTGGCAGCTAGGGTTGCTACGCCTGTCTCCCCCAGGCTTTCTGGGAAGCTGGAGTCAGGAGGCATCTATGCATACCGAGACTGGAGATGTAGCTTCATCTGCCCTGTGTTAGCCCACTTCTGCTGCTGGCTACAAGGAAGGGCGAGCAGGTGGCCAAGCCTCAGGCCTCAACAGAGCCATCAATGCAGAGCACTTGGTGCAGACCTTTGGGCTGGGTGGAAATGGGTGAGGGGCGAGCCAGGTTGTGTTAGAGATGCTCTGTCTGTAAGGGCAGCATGGGGCCATGCTTCTCCTCCAGGGTGAAGTTGGGAGCTGGGAGCTGGGAGCGGCAGACTGGGAAAGGGGCTAAGTCAGAGTGGCTGTGGAGGAAGAGGAGGCATTCATGCTGCTCCCAAGGAACCAAGAGTGAAGGGAAAGGACCAGCGCTGTACGGGGGGGGGGGGCGGGGGAATGAATGGGGAGCCTCTAAGTGTAGCTCAGGGGGGGGAATGTACAGCAGGGTCTGAAGAAGACTGTCAGAGCGCTACTGCTCAATCAAACCATTGTGGACTGAGATCCTGACCAGACCAAAAAGTAGATTGGAATTCTTCCTACTGGGCAAGTTTTTTTTTTTTTAATTATTTTATTAG
>NC_034594.1:145158678-145160152 GCF_900095145.1 Mus pahari
AAAAAGACATAGACTAATAGACTGGCTACACAAATAGGACCCCACATTTTGCTGCTTACAGGAAACCCACCTCAGGGACAAAGACAGACACTACCTCAGAGTAAAAGGCTGGAAAACAATTTTCCAAGCAAATGGTCCAAAGAAACAAGCTGGAGTAGCCATTCTCATATCAAATAAAATTGACTTCCAACCCAAAGTAATCAAAAAAGACAAGGAGGGGCACTTCATACTCATCAAAGGTAAAATCTACCAAGATGAACTCTCAATTCTAAACATCTATGCTCCAAATGCAAGGGCAGCCATGTTCATTAAGGAAACCTTAGTAAAGCTCAAAGCACACATTGCACCTCACACAATAATAGTGGGAGACTTCAACACCCAACTCTCACCAATGGACAGATCCTGCAAACAGAGACTAAAATGAGACACATGGACACTAACAGAAGTTATGAAACAAATGGATTTAACAGATATCTATAGAATATTTTATCCTAAAACAAAAGGATATACCTTCTTCTCAGCACTTCATGGTACCTCCTCCAAAATTGACCATATAATTGGTCACAAAACAGACCTTGACAGATACAAACATATTGAAATTATCCCATGCATCCTATCAGATCACCATGGACTAAGGCTGATCTTCAATAACAGCATAAATAATAGAAAGCCAACATACACGTGGAAACTGAACAACACTCTACTCAACAATACCTTGGTCAATAAGAAATAAAGAAATTAAAGACTTTTTAGAGTTTAATGAAAATGAAGCCACAACATACCCAAACTTGTGGTACACAATGAAAGCAGTCCTAAGAGGAAAACTCATAGCTCTGAGTGCTACCAAAAAGAAACTAGAGAGAGAATACACTAGTAGTCTGACAGCACACCTAGAAGATCTAGAACGAAAGGAAGCAAATTCACCCAAGAGGAGTAGAAGGCAGGAAATAATCAAACTTAGGGCTGAAATCAACCAAGTGGAAACAAAAAGAACTATTCAAAGAATCAACCAAACCAGGAGCTGGTCCTTTGAGAAAAATCAACAAAATAGATAAGCCCTTAGCCAGGTTAACTAGAGGGCACAGGGACGGTATCCTAATTAACAAAATCAGAAATGAAAAAGGAGACACAACAACGGATCCTGAGGAAATCCAAAACATCATCAGATCCTACTACAAAAGGCTATACTCATAAAACTGGAAAACCTGGATGAAATGGACAACTTCCTAGACAGATACCAGGTACCAAAGTTAAATCAGGATCAGCTTAACAATTTTAACAGTCCCATTTCCCCTAAGGAAATAGAAGCAGTCATTAATAGTTTCCCAACCAAAAAAAGCGCAGGACCAGATGGGTTTAGTGCAGAGTTCTATCAGACCTTTAAAGAAGACCTAATTCCAGCTCTCCTCAAACTATTTCACTAAATAGAAACAGAAGGTACTCTACCCAATTCGTTCTATGAAGCCACAATTAC
>NC_034594.1:145160740-145168828 GCF_900095145.1 Mus pahari
ATATATATATATATATATATATATACATATATATCATATACAGAGAGATGAGAGAAGAGTTTTATATATGTGTGTGTATGTGTGTGTTGTTTTATATATATATATATATATATATATATATATATATATATATATCAGTTAACCAGAAGTAAATCAATATTGATTTATTTATTTTTTATGTTTATGGGGTCTTGTATGTTACAGACTGGCCTTGGACTCACTGATTATAGATGACCTTGAACTTCTGACCCTCTTGTCTCTACCTCCTAACTGCTGAGATTACAGGCATGCCCCATCGCTTCCTGTTCCTGGGACACCAGGGGATGGGACCATAGGTTTTCTGCATGCGAGGCAAATGCTGTCACCTGAGTTAAAGCTCCAGCAGTTTCATTCCTAGCAGGCCTATACCTCTGAAATGTCTTATTGCTTCCTCTGCCTTGTATCGGGTTCCTCTGGCCCTTCCTGCCTGCAGAGTCCCAGCTCTGTTCAGCTCCCCAGGCGTCTTTGCTAAGCTTGCAGGTGGGTTGCTGTTCTGTGGATTGCTAGTAGATCATTTAGCCAGGTTTGAAATGTTCCTTTTCAATACCTTGTAAAGACACACTTGTGAGATCTGTCAGCAGAAGCCTGGCTGCTGGGCTCGAGTGGCCCCTCCCTTCCCAGCCTTCTTGGGCAGCTGTGGAACGTCAGGAAGACTGGGCCTGAGGCAGAAGAACTTGGGAGAGCAAGCACTACTTCAGCCACTTCCTAGAAATATCCACTGTGACCATTTCCGAATGGGTGCATTGGATATTCCTTACTGGTAGCCCCTGAGATGGTGCTGGCATAGGGGTCTCTTCCTACTCAATCACATTCTGCTTGTCCTGCCTCACCCTGGCTCTAGCTTATAAAGAGGTGGAAGGGACAATGTCTTCAGTGAGCCTGGGGGCTATGGTATACAGAGTGGGAGAGAAGAACATGCAGGGGATGGGGTTGGGTGGGTGGGTGGGAATGGTAGATTCAGGAGCCTGGGCCAGTGGGATGTTCATCTTAGGGCTTCTCTGCTTTTGAGGCAACCTTTCTAGAGATGTGAAGGAAGGCTGTATAGCAAACAAAGCCGCCATGAAGATTTATTGAGGTAGAGAGGGGAACCGGAGGCTCATTTATACATTCATCCTTCACCAAACACTTATAGGGTTCTCATCTCCTGCAGACCAAGGCGTCAAATAAACTTTTATAGAGCATCCATATGTGTGATCGCCATGAGGTCAGAACTCACAAACTGGGTGGCAGCAATCTGATCCTGATGATAAAAGTGACCACCACTACTGATGTGCTCCGTGTGTGGAAAAGATTCCAGAAACTAAGTAGAGCAGGACTGTTTTCTGAAATGATGGAGTTCCTCCACCGACTCTCTGCTGAAGTCCTGTGTGCAGCGAGAGGCAGAGGGAGACATGCTGAGGGCCCAAGGTCCTGCAAGCTGCTGCTACTTCCCATAGTGCAGAGGAGACTGAGGCCGCAAAGGGCACAGAACTGCTCATTTAAATAAACATGTAGACCTTGTTTCTTAGCCAAATCTAAACCAGCCTGGAATTGAAAGGAATCCCAAGAATGCCAAGGCACACAACCCTCTTGGCTCCATTTTGTCTTGCATCTAAACTGTATGGCCATGTTGCCATATATAAAATAACAGTCGTGTGTTATCCAATCTCTCTCACTCAATCTCTCTCAATCTCTCTCTCAGTCTATACCTCAAACTCTCTCTCAATCTCTCTGTCTCTCTCTCTCTCTTTCTGTCTCTGTCTGTCTTTGTCTGTGTCTCTCTCTGTCTTTGTCTCTATCTGTCTCTGTCTGTCTTGGTCTTCTCTCTTTGTCTGTCTCCCTGTCTGTGCCTGTGTCTCTGTCTTTCTCTCACACCCCCCCCCCATTTGAGATATTTTTAAAGCTATTTTATTAGGTTCTTCTATCTCTACCTCCCTTCCAACCATTATTCTACCACAATTCCAACTCACAAACACTAGGTAGGAGAGAAAGAAGGTTACACAGGAAAGGAGGCATAGACCTCTTTAGACTACTTTCTGCCGGTTAGGGGCATTGGGTTCCTTGGGGCAAGTCCAATCTTCATAGTCAAGTTGCCAACTTCTTCTCTTGATCATGACCACGTGACAAACCAGAACAACAGCAACCAGTGGAAGGAAGAGCAGCAGCCTCCTCCTATGTAGTACCCCATCCTTTTCTGGGCTCTGCCATTTATACCATCTCCAAAGTCCCCCAAATTACATTATCTACAATAGGCAAAAATCATGCCCTTGCTAGAGCAGGAGGCAAATCACAATCACCTGAAGTGAAACAGTCTCTTATTTTGCACCTGGGATTAAACAAAAATCATATTCACATAACATGACTGTTTTTTTTAAAGAGACTAAAATTCTCAATTCAGGACCCCATACAGCCTGGAATGTCCTGGACACATGTTATGTAGCTGAAGATGACTTTGAATTTCTGCTTCTCCTGTCTCCACATCATGAATGCTGAAACCTCAGGTACTCACCACCCACTGGGTTCCTGAGATGCTTCTAGGGCTTTCTACATGTCTAGCAAGTATTCTACCAATTGAATTGCACTCCCAGTCTCCATATTTTAAGATGGAGGTCTCCTGTGAATGAATTAGCCTGAGTGAAGCTTGCATATAAATTCTTGAGTACCAGAGAAGGCCAGCAGAGGGCAGCCACAGGGCTCCCAATTGTGTGTTTGTTTCTCCTTCTCTTAAGGGGCAATCCAGGATGTTGCAGCCAATGTCCCCAATCCAGACACGGAATTCTTTCCTGTACCAAATTATTATCTCAAGCCATTACTATTTTAATGATGTAAAGAATGAGATAATATGGTCAATTGTTCTTGTGTAAGGCCTATAATCTGCCTGGGATACAAATCTGGGGTGGCATTGTCTTAAGGGGTCTTGTCCAGGCAATCCAAGATGAGTTCTTAAATGTCTAAGGACAGTCCTGTAAAGGAACAGTATTTTCTCTTAACTTGAGTTGTATATGCATAAACAATTGCAAAAATTGAGAATTAGCAGTATCTAAAATGGGAACAATTTCAAGCAATTGTAAACCCATATATATATATATATATATATATATATATATATATATATATGTTATACAAATTAAAGCTTGATTTTTCAACATTTCAAAACATTGGCTACAGCATGCACTTCAATTATCTTGCTGAAGCAGGAGGAAATTGAAAGGAATAAACATGTGATCTAATCGCTTATACTTCTCTCTCATAGAAGGGCTGTTTTTAAATACAGTAGATGGATTCTTTATGGAATGCATGCATAAATTTACAGGAAATACAAGCGCATGCATAGAAACAATTTTTAACAACTTGTCTTTTGGATAATGATTATCAATTTTACCTAAAAAGTTTGCTATGCAATAGGCCAAATATCAATATTCTGCAATAATGAATTTAATTGCTGTTTGAAACAAGGAATAGATGTCTCATCAGGTTTTTAAGACATTCTTTCCAAAAATACTTTCATGATTCTATCCTACAATTTTTAAATTAACACCACAACAGCTTCATAATAGGATATGAAAACTTTACTTGAAGATGAAGAAAGATGAATCCACATTAATGCTCTCTTTTGCCAAATAATTGCTCTGGGCACATTGAGTAATAATAACTATCATTTGATTACAATCAATAACAATTGATTACAGAAGCTTCCTCTACTTTCTGCAAAGGTATTTGTCTCTCACCAGTTAATTTGCATTCCCCTTGATAACATCCAACAAAGTCTTCCTGTGATGAGCTTAAGGTGAGGTCTTAGCCAATAAACATCTCCTGGAGGCTTTTAAAATAATTTGAAAGCAAATCATCTTTTCTTTCTTAAATTTTCTGTACCACAATTTTTCTAGGATATAACTGAGGCCCTAAATATTGAAAAAGATATTGCCACTGAATATTTTCTGGAGCAACAACTACTCCCCAAAACTTTAAAACTCTTTGTGTAAGAGCAAAGATTTGTCGTAAATTTCCCTTCAGAGACATTAGCTAATAAAATACTTTCCGTAAAAGAAACAATATACAGAAAGATTCAAAGTCCTAGCTTCTTGTATCGAAGCAGAAACAAAAATATTTTTTCTTTTTACATAATGTAAGTCTATTAGCCATTCCCAGAGGCAAAACTTTCCAATGACTACAAGTTCACTAGAAGCAAACCCTTTACAATTATTAGGATGCAAAGGAAAAAAACAATCTTTCAAACTCCATAATCTATATGGAGTAGGCAGGCCAGATTGTAATGCCTCTATAAGTTCTACAGCCTCATTGATCTTTCATAAATCTTACATTTAAACTTTATTTTGAACAAAACCTGGATAGATCTGTAATAGTGTTGCTTTGGCTTAAATAATTCCCCAGAGGCAAGGAGAGGCGAGGCCCCCCCAAACTTCCATAGGCTGGGTTTGCAAGACAAAAGAAATGATTATATTGTCTGTCTATGAGTCTAATTTTTGGACAGTCTTTCCTAAGATGATTTATACTTAAAGCATCCCTTATAACCTTTGTGCTGTGAAAGCATTGCTTGTACTGTAGTCCCCTGCAAGGCAGCAACCATAGCCAAACTGATTGTATGAGGGTCCAATTTCTGCACAAAGATGAATATATCCAGATAAGTCTGTCTTTGCTTTGTATGGCTGGATGGCTGTAGTGAGCACATTAGCATTCTCATAAGACAATTGTGTTAAAAAAAAAAATCTTCAAAAATTCTACTAGCTATTTTTAGTAGCATACCCACAAAATCCTGTTTGATAACAAATAAATCTCCACTTAGATCTTTTGTCCAATCTTGGGGGGTTAAATTTTACTTCTACCCCTGTAACCAATAAAGCTTGTGGAAAAAGGGACTGCAAGCCCATACTGGACATAGCTGTTTTTAACTTTTATATTCTCGTCATCATTCTAATTACAAAATATGGGTAAGTTAAAAATCCTCAGCTTGAGATCAAACTGCAAACTGCAGTCAATGGAAAACTGGCAATTTTAACCATAATTTTAAAGTTTCTTTTGCAATATTAAGACTGAACCATATCTTTTGGAAAGCAAAACCCAATTTTAAACAATCAATTCTCTTTAAAATCAATACCAAAAGCATTACTTTCACATTTCAATGTTTGGCTGCACGACAGTGCAACTTTTAGTGCATCATTAAAAAGACATTGTTAATTCTTATCCCTTATTTATCTAGTTTCTCGGATAAGAATTACATAAACTATTATACCAATTTAGAAGTATCTTTAGAGGCCTGGTTTCCTGGGCTGGTTTATGCCACGTGTTGTTGTTTAAAATGACTCCAACCCTGAGTTACCAGTTTTAAGCTAACTTTCTTGTTACCAATGTTACACCTTTTTAATCATACCCAATAGCTTATAAGCTAGTACTCTATGACCAAGACAGGCAGAACATACCTTTAAGACCAGTCAGAACCCAAATGAAGGAGCTACACAAATCTTATAAATTTAGACCAAAGAATTTTTACTTTTTCTAGTTATAATTTCAAGAGAAAAAGCACTTTGTCATTTGCTGAACCCAATAATCACAATTGCAGAGATTTTTCTAGGAAAAAACAAATATCAGCTTATTTGCCTTAGAACTAAGAAGCCACTGACCCCTTTTAAAAGCAGCTTTTCATTAGGGCCTCTCCTGCTGTGCTTGACTCCTGGCTAAGTGTGAGGGCCAACTTTAATCAGCCTAACAGGTACAAACTGAGACTGAATTAAGAGATGGAGAGCCAGCAGATAAAGTTTTAACCACTTTTTTTTTTCTTTTCAACATGAAACATAGAACAGCAGTCATGCAGACAATGAAAACAAAAACAGACACAAATTGACACGTGGACAGATTGGTCCACCAAACACAGACAATTCAGAGAGGGTAGGGAACTTGATGTAACCAGAACTAAGGATGTCTCCTGTAGGGGCCAGAGAGAAAGCAGGATGTCTCCTGATTTCCTTCTGCTTCTGGGAGAGCCCCCAAATCCATTTTCCTTCTCTTGTGATCTTTCTCATGTCATTTGTATATCTACCATCTCCATTTGTTTGTTTGTTTTTTACTCTTTATTTTATTTTTTAATTTTACTTTAAGCCCTACTCCTCTTGCCGGACGCAGTTCTTGACGCTTGTTTAGAATTTTCCAGTCCCATTTTCCACTGTCAACCCCTAGCTAATGGGGTTGGGCAGATGCTGACTCAGTCTATACTATATCCTTTTTGCACCCTTACATCAACAACTTTCAAAATATGAAGTTTGTAGCACTAACATTCATGCTGTATGTTGCATACTGTGCATGATGCATCTTCTATGGAGCCCCACCAAGACAGTATACTCTCAGGTGCTCTTTCCATCTTCAGGCCACTTGCCAGGCGCCACCTGTAGCTGCCAGTGGCCTTGGGTTACTGGGTTCCTGAAAGGAAATTTGGGGTTGGATGGCAAAGGTGGCAAGAGAAATAACGAGCCAAGACAAAGTTCTCTAATCAAGGCTAAATCTTTAATGTACAGCACTGAATATATATGGGAAAACCCAAGGACCCATCAATTGTTTCAGCTGGATTCTGTTGCTAGTTTCAGCTGGATTGAGTTGCAAAGTCATTGTAAAGCCCAAGGAGATCTTGGCATGTGCTGGTATTTGGATCCAGATTGTTGGCAGGAATCTCATTTATATCTCATTTTATCCACCGATGCATAAAGAGGCCTGTCCTGTAGGAAAGTTAGGTCAGTACAGGGAGGCAGATAGGGAGGCAGGACAAGGATGAGAAAAGGGCAGGGATTCCTCCTTACTGGGTCTTCTGGGATGGGCGTCTCAGGTCTGGCTGTGGAAGGAGAGACATTCATGTCAGGATGGTGGCATTTATCTCCTCCCACCTACTGGTTTTGGCTTCTCTTCCCCAAGAGAATACAGACACCTTTACTTCTATGTAATTTGGACACAGGAAGAATTGGGGATTGTTGACTTAGATTCCAGTCCCGACCCAGCTACCACCAAGTGTGTGACCTTACTAGTCATCGTATCTCAGAAGTCTTTAGCTCTCTCAACCATGGAAAGGGTGATGCTATTAACTTCCTCATAAGGATGATAGAAAGGCTCAAGAGAGATGACATGTAAAAGATGACTTAAAAATAACTGCCACAAGGCACAACGTATGTATATGAAAATGCCACAAGGAAACATAATGCTACATGCTAACTTCAAAGATATTATGAGCTGGGAAATGCCAGGGATTTAGCAAGAAGGGAATCTGGAAAGAGGTACTAACCATCTGTTTTCTATGCTTTGAAGAAATACATTAGAACCACAGCCCCAATGACCATCCCACCAGCAGGCTTGCAGGTAGACAGACAGTTAGAATGTTGCTCTTGGTCCAGGCAGTACCTGAGACTGGAGAAATAATTATTCAGAAACATATCCTGACGTAGCCCAGGAGACACAAGGACAGCTTTGGGGGACAACATGTGGCCTGGAGCAGCCTTGTAAGTAGAAACGAGAGATGGATAGGTCAGAAGGCGCTAGCATGTGCAAACATGTTATGGGTTGCCATGGAACCCCTCCCCATGGGGACCCAACCCTTTGCCAGACACTCCACCAATGTCTGTGTTCAGCAAAGCAGGTATGGTGGGAGGTTACAGAGGAGTGAATTCAGAGTCCTGACAGTTACAGGGGGCTAAGAGATTATGTGGGACAGAACATACCAACCAAAGGGAACTTCTTGGGCTCACTTATTTCTCTGGAGATGCTGTTTTTAGCTTCACAGGAATAGTTCTTGGCACTCCACTCTGCCTTTACTGAGGTGAAGAGGGAGGCAGCTCTGCCAGAGGGAGCCAGGGGTTTCCTTAGGATTTCTCCATCAATGTAGAATGAGTAAAAGATTGGAAGGGATCCCTGCTGGGCCTCACAGAGGAACTCCACCTTGTCTCCTACAGCAAGGTTAGTGGCTTCATGTTGCAGAGTGAGCACAGGATAGGATACAGGAACTGGAGGAGGGCACACAGAATGAGACTGTCAGCCTGACTGCCCAGGATCCAGGATCCTTTCTCCCAGTGACCC
>NC_034594.1:145170650-145172872 GCF_900095145.1 Mus pahari
AAAAAAAGAAAACTGCTCTAGAAAGTTCTACTGGCTAAATGAGAAAGCATGCTACAGAGCAGGTGTTTGGCAATTTTGTTCTGCTTTTCTTCTTCTCTCTGTCCACATCTGAGAGGAAATAGCAGATATGAGTGTTACTACAAGTGTTAGCACATGCCCACCCTTGGGATTTGTGCCTTAAGCTGTTTTCCTGGGGTCCATAGGCATCAAGGATGACCATTTGTTTCTAGTTCTCCACTATACTGAATGCCATAAAGCTGGTCACTGGATTCCTCTCCAAAGCTTTGCAGTTTGCTATCTAGATCCTGGGTTCAAAACTGAGGTGTCTTAGGCTTGATCACAAGACAAGTCCCAAGGTCTGTGCCTTACACAAGGTCATAGAACTCCACCCCACTACCCTGAGAACCTTCTACTGAAGCACATTCAGCAAAGGTCACCTTGCCCCTGCAGTAGCCTGAGTGTCAGTCACTTGCCAAGGTGGCCATCCCTAGTGCAAAGAGCAGAGCAGAGTTGTGATGTAGAAGTGAGAAGAATGCAAAGCCGAGCAGCTGCTTCCTCAGCAGCCTTACATTTACCAAGCTTTGTCCAGAAAGAGGTCACAGTGTGGAACAATTTTGCTTATCTGTTCCATGAAATAAACCAAACAAGTAAAAGAAATAAATCAGCAAATAGTTCATTGAAAAATAAGTTTCTTTTTTTCCTTCACCAAGCCCCACCCCAAAAGTCAAGTAACTAAGAAAACTGCCAATGGAAATAATATCTACAAGTTATAACCCACTGGACCTAGGTGAGCCTGAGCTGTGGTTAGGGGATCAGAGACTCTCTGCAATGTAAGCTTTCACTCTGGAGCAGTCACTGCATGACTGGCCACTGTGACTGGAGAAATGTCAGGGAGAGAGTCCTGGATTACTGACTTCAATCCAGCTCCAAGGATCAGTAAGCCTGCAAAGCTCACCATATCACTTTCAGTGAGACAACACAGGCAGAAGAGGGGAAACGAGTTTGAACAGGGGTTTGGGTAGCCAGTGTGTAGGACTCTTGATCAAGGGAGAACTCTGGCCATCAGTAAATGGTACTCAGAGAATCCTAATGCTTCATGACAATGAAGTCCCCCAAGTCTCCTTGTTGCAGAACACAATCAGTGGCCCTTACACCCTTGTCTGTTCTTACCCCTGATTCTCCCATGGGATACCTTTCCCTGGGATAGTCTCAAAGATGATTTCGTTAGGTAACAGTGACTATGAGACACAATGGGACCTCAGAGCCTGTCTCTCTAGTTTATTTCTGATTAACTGAGGGCCTGCATTGCTAAGAACCTTTGCAAAGGAGATAGAAGTTCTTCCCCTCTGTGCCAGTTCCCCTCAGCTTGCCAGTGTGCACAAAGTTTTCTCAAGCTCCACATAGTAATTCTCTGTGAATCTGGAAAGGAAAGGCTAGGACCAGCCAGCATCCTAAAGACCCCTTGCAGGAAGGGGGCACCAGAGCCCTTTAACTCACCACAGAGCAGGAGAACCATCCAGAGCTGCATGGTGCCTTTCCTGAGGCAGAGCAGGCCAGACAGTAGGCAGAGCTGAAGGTGGGGAGAGAGAAACTGGTCCTTCTGAGCTGGAGGTGAGTGGTGGCCCTTGTGATTTAAGAGGTGCTAAGGTTTCAGGAAGTGGTAGCTGACAGGGAATTCTGCTTGTATGCCCTGGAAGAACCTACGTCAAAAGCTATCACAACCAATGTTACCACAGAGCCAGGAGTGGTGAGGTTGTAAAAAGGTCTCCAACTGTCTTAGTCAGGGTTTTTATTCCTGCACAAGCATGACCAAGAAGCAAGTTGGGGAGGAAACAGTTTATTCAGCTTACACTTCCACACTGCTGTTCATTACCATAGGAAGTCAGGACTGGAACTCAAGCAGGTCAGGAAGCAGGAGCTGATGCAGAGGCCATGGAGGGATGTTACTTAAGGTTTGCTTCCCCTGGCTTGCTCAGCCTGCTTTCTTATAGAACCCAAGACTATCAGTCCAGGGATGTTCCCACCCACAATGCGCCCTTCCCCTTGATCACTAATTGAGAAAATGCCCCACAGCTGGATCTCATGGAGGCACTTCCCCAACTGAAGCTCCTTTCTCTGTGATAACTCCAGCTTGTGTCAACTTGACACTCAAAACCAGCCAGTACAATTGACCCTGTGTCAACTTGACACACAAACATCACTATTAAGCCTCAACCCTTACT
>NC_034594.1:145173457-145180583 GCF_900095145.1 Mus pahari
TTTAGTAGTTCTGGTATCTTGTTAATCACAGCTGATTCTTCAGCCCCAGCTAACCAAAACCACAGAATCTTCACAATCAAAATAGCAATGGCCCTGAAAAGAGTCTTTAATCTTCCCTCTGAAATTTCACAAGCCAGGCCTCCATCTTCTGCACTGTTCTCAACATTATCTTCCAAGCTCCTTCACAACATCTGACAGAGACCTTAACACTGAATCGATCTTCTAGCCCAAAGTTCCAAAGTCCTTTCACAATCCTACCCAAAACATGGTCAGGTTGTCTCAGGAATACCCCACTCTGCTGGTACCAATTTGTCTTAGTTAGGGTTTCTATTCCTGCACAAACATCATGACCAAGAAGCAAGTTAGGGAGGAAAGGGTTCATTCAGCTTACACTTCCACATTGCTGTTCATCACTAAAGGAAGTCAGGACTGGAACTCAAGCAAGCCAGTAAGCAACATCCCTCCATGGCCCCTGTGTCAGCCTTCTGCTTCCTGACCTTTTTGAGTTCCAGTTCTGATTTACTTTGGTGATGAACAGCAATATGCAAGTGTAAGATGGATAAATCCTTTCCTCCCTAACTTGCTTCTTGGTCATGATGTTTGTGCAGGAATAGAAACCCTGACTAAGACACCAACCATCCCAGTTGTCTCTCTCCCTTGCCCTGCCCCCTTCCTCCTCCCCTAGTGAGTTTCTTCTCTCTATGCCCTTTCTCATGGCTCTCTCTATGCCTCTGTTTTAATCCCAGAGGCCCTTACTGTCCTTCCTCAATAAACCCTTTTTACATGAGATCTGTTGCATGGTGTAATTTCTCAGTGGTGGACCTTTGCTTGGGCCTGCCAAAGGTAACCCGCCTCGTGTGCCAGATTATATTTCATTACAGAAAGTTAGGAATAAATTTGGTAAGCTCATTCTGGCATTTCCTCTTTTGTCAAATATATAATGTATAAATATATAATATATTAATATATATTTAACATACAATATTTAACAACATGTAAGTAATTAAATTTAAATAATTCAAGAAATATTAAAATAAATTTAATTAACATTTAAAATATATAAAAATAATATATAAATTGACTTTATTCAACACAAAGTATGAAAGAGTCAGGTAAATCACTAACAAGCATTTTCTCTTGCCTCACAGGGCTCATGCCAGGAAACCTGGATGGATTATAGCCATGGGGTATCTCCTCTGGAAAGCTTCAGAGACTGTTGGCATTCAGTCTCAGCCTCCCTGAGTGACAGAGTAATACTGAAACCACTAGTCACCCAACTTTCATCCCTCCAGTACCTGATGAAGTCTTTCCTTGCTATAGTCTGGCTCTCGAATAGTCTCTCAAAATGCATGTATTAAAGATTTGTCCTTGGTTCTACTTTAAGAGGCTGAGCTTAAGAGGGAGGATGAAGTCATGGAGGACGTGCAATCCAGGCTCTTCTTGTCTTTCTCTGCTTCCCAGCAGCCGTGAGGTTACAGACACCACCATGTGTTCCCTAATATGATTTGCTGTTGAGCCAACAGACTCAGAAATGGGTCTGTCTCTCTCTCTCTCTCTCTGTCTCTCTCTCTCTCTCTGTCTCAGTCTGTGTCTGTCTGTCTCTCAGTCTCTCTCTCTTTCTAGCTCTCTCTCTCACACACACACACAAACAGACAGACAGACAGACAGACAGACACACACACACACACACACACACACACACACTTTTGAGATATTTTAAAAGCAACTTTATTAGGATCTTATACCTCTGTCTCACTTCCATCCTTTATTCCACTCCAATTCCAATTCACAAACACTAGGTAGGAGAGAAAGAAGGTTAGAAAGGAAAGGATGCATTGACCTCTTTAGACTACTCCCTGCTGGCTATGTCCATTCGGTTCCTTGGGGCAAGTCCAATCATCATAGTCAAGTCATAAACTTCTTCTCTTGATCATGATCACATGACAAAATGCAACAATAGCAACCAGTGGCAGGAAGAGCAACAGCCTCCTCTTTAGTAGCACCCCTATCCCTCTCTTGGCTCTGCCATTTATACCCTCTCCTGAGTCCCCCAAATTAAATGATCTACAACAGGCAAAAAATCATGCCCTTGTTAGAGCAGGAGGCAAATCACAATCACCTGCTGTGAAGCAGCCTTTTATTTTGCACCTGGGATTAAAACAAGAAACATATTCACATATTATAACCTTTTTTTTTTAAGAGACTAAAATTCTCAATACAGGATGCCATATAGCCTGGAATATCCTGGAAACTTGTTAAGTAGCTGAAGATGACATTGAATTTCTGATCCCCCTGTCTCCACCTCATGAATGCTGATACCTCAGGTACTCACCACCCACTGGGTTCCTGAGCTGCTTGCAGGGCTTTCTGCATGTCTAGCAAGTATTCTACCAATTGAACTGCACTCCCAATCTCCATCTTTTAAGATGTAGTTCTCCTGTGAATGAATTAGCCTGAGTATAGCCAGCACATAAATTCTTGAGTACCAGAGAAGGCCAGCAGAGGGCAGCCACAGGGCTCCCAATTGTGTGTTTGTTTCTCCTTCCCTTAAGGGGCAATCTAGGATGTTGCAGCCAATGTCCCCAATCTAGACATGGGATTCTTTCCTGTACCCTTATCCTTTATGCCACATACCCCTCTAGAGCCCAGGTCCCCAGAAAAGGCATGATCATCACGTTCCTCTAGATACATAACCATCTGCATTTAGCTCTGACTTGGAGAAAAAAGATGGTTCATAGCTCAGAATGTTTGGAGGAGACAGGTTGTGTGTGTGGGACTGTGATGAGTGCTGTCAGGTACCCGTGGCAGGCAGAAGCTGACAGTTCTCTCCAGTGTCCTTCCTCAGTGTCAACTGGGTCTATCCTGGTTTCCCAGTGAGATGTGCTGCCACCCCCAATGCCACCCCCACCCTACCCAGGACATGGGACTTTGGGCTGGATGTTAATATTCCACAAAGCAGTGATAGAGTGGGCTAAAGAGTATGGGCATGCTCAGCTCTGACCGCTGGTTTTCTTTCCTCCTTTCAACTTTCTTAGTAATACATCATTGTTGAAATAAAATACAGTTTATTCTTTTCTAAATAAAGGGGAAGATTTTTTTTTTTTTTGAAAAGGATGTTTTCGACTGTGTACATAGATCTCTAGAGACAGATAGCAGTGAGGAGAGAAAAGTTCCTGAGCAGTCAGGAGTGTGTGTGTGTGTGTGTGTGTGTGTGTGTGTGTGTGTGTGTGTGTTTGTGTGTGTAGCTTCTCCATCATCGGAGTCAAACCTCCTGCTTTTCCTTTCCAACCCGTTGTGGACCTGTACTTCTGTAGACTATACTAAAAGCAAATTACTAGAAAAACCAGAATTAAAAAAAAAAAGGCATACCTACCTAAGACAAACTCTAATTTTATTCTATTCTATTAAACAAATATACAATTACTGTCCGATGTCTACAAAAGTTTCTAAATATTTGCTGTGATTTTTGTGCTTGTCACAGATTTCCTGAAAGCAATTCAGACTGGCAGTAGTCGGGGGTTCCTGGTGTAGTGAGGATGGGATGTGGACAATTCAGGGAGGAGGCCGTCTGTGCTCCCTGGGAAGGGCTGGAAGGGCTGGAGGCATCCGGAGCATTAGCCACACTTTCCCTCCATGAGCTGACACTTCTGTGTTTTTATCTTTATGTGAAGGGGTAGTTTTTCTCTTGAGGGAGTTGCAATGGTTTGGGGTTTGCAGGTACACTCTGGCTGGCGCATGGAGGTCCTGTGCCAATAGCTGTTCTGGCTTGACCTATTCAGTCTTCTCAGCAGGCTCTCTGGTAAGTGGCCATGAGGGGCTTGGCATTTCCTGGTCCTGAACTGCATGGCTCATGGGGCACAGATGGAATGGGGTAGGGGCTTCCATAGAATCTCTTGTAAACAGATCAGCCCCTTTGAAAGTACTTGCAAATTGCACCGGGAATCTTATTGAAATGCAGATTTTGATCTAACAAAATCTGGGGTTGGGTCTGTACAGCTGCATTTTTATTAAGTACCTAGGTAACCATGATGCTGTTAATATTGGAGAGCATGGGGTACTACTATAGAAGATGTTAGGTCTGTGGTGCTGCCTGGAAGATAACATTGATGTTCCTTTCATAGGCAAGGCAGGAGGGGTCTGGTGTCAGACTCTGCTGTCTGTGATTCAGAACAGGAACCAGGAGATCTGGGCCAGGGCCTAAGGGGAGCATCCTTTACTGAGTGTGGACACCTCAAACCAACACCAAACTGCCTGGTACTGTAAATGAAGAAACCCTCCTGCCTCTAGCACCCCCCCCCCCTGGGATTAAAGGCGTGTGCCACCATGCCCGGCCTACAACTACTTTTTAAATACAAGAAATCAGTGAGTGACTTTTCTGGGGCACTCTGTAGTCTGGAGCTTTGGGTGAGCTGAGGTCTGTTTCTGAACTGGGCATGCTGAGAATTTCAGGTGAAGGTTGAGTTCTTTCTGCCTTCACATCTCTGATCCCTTGTCAAGATTCTGAAAGACCCACAATGTGAGGACTCCCCCACGTTCTGACTCAGGAGAGGCCACAACCCCAAATCACTCATGAGAAACAGTCTTGATGCAAAGCGCAAGACAACTTTTATTCCAAGAGTGCTCTGGGGCCCACAGTCGTACGCTACACAGGGATAGAGGACCATGTGCAACTCAAGGGGGTGGGGAGGGCGTTGTTGGAAAATACCAAAAATACCAGTTAAGAATCAAGAGGAAGTGGAAAGTCAAGTCAGTTTCTGCGAGGCTCCAACAATTAGCACATTAGCATATCAGGTTCCAGGAGTGGTCAGGGTGGGTCAGAGTGACTTTCTTTGAAGGAACAGTCCCTGAACCCAGGAAGCAGTTGGTTGAAGGAATGTCGCTATCTGTTTTATGATTAGCATGCCTTGGAGCATTGGGTCACAAAGGTCACATTCTCAAGCCTGGGCCTAAAGGCCTAGTCTTTTTGGTTTTATGTTACACTTTTTCAATTCTATGATGTTGTATGGGCATTTGCTGGTTCACCTTTGTCTTGCTGAACTTCCCAGAGGCCTGTTAGTCCTACAGTCAGGGCTTTGTTCTTTCCTTTAAGGATAAAGGCAAGTATATTTTCTTTCTATATAAAATTCTCTTTGTCTATTCATCCACAAGCACACATACATATCTATCTGTATTTAGTTATCTAGTACCTTAATTCTATCATCTCATCTGTCATGTTACTTATTATTTTTCTATCTATCTATCTATCTATCTATCTATCTATCTATCTATCTATCCATCCATCCATCTACCTATCTACCATCTATTATCTATCTAATCTACATGTTATCTATCATCTATCTGTCTTGTGTGTGTCTGTGTATCTATCATCTGTCTATCTGGAGGTAAAACCCTTTTCCATTTGTACTTAAAGAAGATAACTGTGGCTCTGTATATAATGCTACATCTGGACGTGTGTGTATTTATGTTTGTTTGTGTGTGAGCATGCATGTATGTGTGTGTGTGTGTGTCAAGGTGGGAATTGTTTACTCCCATACCATTGCTTGGTTTCCCACTCAGAAGAGAACCCACAGTTCAGGAGCCCCTGGCCAGAAATAGGACATATGGGCTTCCTCAATGCTGGGCTAGGAAATGGGTGGCCTACAGGCAGAACTTGGAGCCAGTGCTGAGTGCTGGAGGCTGGAAGCGGGGAGCCAGAGATGAGTGTATGCTGAAGGAAGACATTGCACTAAGAGAGCATCATTGTAAATACCAAGGGGACCTCGACAGGTCCTGGTGTTTGAATCCAGATCTTTGGTGGGAATCTCATCTATATCTTCTGTTATCCACCGATGCATAGAGAGGACTGTCCTGTAGGAAAGTTAGGTCAGTACAGGGAGGCAGATAGGGAGGCAGGACAAGGATGAGAAAAGGACAGGGATTCCTCCTTACTGGGTCTTCTGGGATGGGTGTGTCAGGTCTGGCTGTGGAAGGAAAGACAGTCATGTCAGGATGGTGGCATTTATCTCCTCCCACCTTCTAGCTTCTGGCTTCTTTTCCCCAAGAGAATACTGACCCCTTACTTCTATGTAATCTGGGCATAGGAAGAATTGGGGATTGTTGACTTAGATTCCAGTCCCAACCCAGCTACCACCAAGTGTGTAACCTTACTAGTTATCTTATCTGAGAAATCTTTAGCTCTCTCAACCACGGAAAGGGTGATGCTATTAATTTCCTCATAAGGATGATAGAAAGGCTCAAGAGAGATGACATGTAAAAGATGATTTAAAAATAACTGCCACAAGGTATAACACGAAGTATATGTCTATGAAAATGACATATGAAAAGAAACATAACGCTACATGCTAACTTCAAAGAAATGCCAGGGATTTAGCAAGAAAGAAATGTGGTGAATATTACTAACCATGCTTTTTACAGGGTTTGAAGAAATACATTAGAACCACAGCCACCATGACCATCCCTCCAAGCAGGCTTGCAGGTAGCCAGATAGTTAGTGTGTTGCTCTTGATCCAGGTAGTACCTGAAACTGGGGAAATAACTATTCAAAAATACATCTCAGTGTAGCACAAGAGACACAAGGGCAGCACTGGGGGACAACCTGAGGCCTGGAGCAGCCTTGTAAGTGGAAATGGGAGATGGATAGGTCAGAAGGTGCTAGCATGTGCAATCCTGTTATGGGTTGCCACGTGACCCCTCACTTTGGAGACCCCACCCTTTGCCAGATACTCCAATCAGGGTCTGTACTCATGGAAGCAGAAATGGGGGAGTTTACAAAGGAGTGAAGTCTGACTCCTGACAGTTACAGGGAGCTAAGAGATTATGTGGGACAGAACATACCAACCAAGGGGAACTTCTTGGGCTCACTTATTTCTCTGGAGATGCTGTTTTTAGCTTCACAGGAATAGTTCTTGGCACTCCACTCTGCCTTTACTGAGGTGAGGAGGGAGGCAGCTCTGCCAGAGGGAGCCAGGGGTTTCCTTAGGATTTCTCCATCAATGTAGAATGAGTAAAAGATTGGAAGGGATCCCTGCTGGGCCTCACAGAGGAACTCCACCTTGTCTCCTACAGCAAGGTTAGTGGCTTCATGTTGCAGAGTGAGCACAAGATGGGATACAGGAACTGGAGGAGG
>NC_034594.1:145181302-145183859 GCF_900095145.1 Mus pahari
CCCTATGGTTGCTGGGAATTAAACTCAGGACCTTTGCATGTTGGACATTATTGTGGAAATCTCAGGGCCCAGTNAATTACCCCACAATCACCTGGAGACTCCTGAGAGAGAGGTCCTGCCCAGAGAGCCACTGACCTCCAGGTTTCATGAGNAGNACCNTGCTGTCCCACCAGACCCCTGCAACTGGTGACTCACCTTGAGCTTCAGCCATGGAAGCTGCAAGAGATCACAGTGAAAAAATTAAGTAGCAGAAAANCTTTCACATGAACACCTGGTATTCACTTCATTTTGAGCTACCAACCACCCAGTATCCAGGCCACTCATCCACCTATTACCGACCACCTCAATAGCAACCACCATCACTAAGCCCCTCAATTATCCCCCCAACCCATTAACTAGCATACTTTTATAGTGGACCCCTTCCCCATAATCCTCTACCCTCTCTCTGGTCAAATTTTGTCTTTCCAGGCAGGCCTCTCCTAGGACCCTGATCAGAAGAATTCTCATGTCCATAGAATCCTGTGGTATTACTGTTACTTTCCAGAGGAACAGTACTCTGCAGGCCTAGTAATTGTACTCTTCAGACGATTCACTGTANTCCAATTCATTTGTAAGACAAGGTCTTTCTCTGTAGCCCAAGCTGTCCTTGAACTCCTCTTATAGCCTAGGCTGNCCTCTGTGTCATGGAAAAGCTCCTGGTCCTGGTTCCCAGATGCTAAGATGACAAATCTGCTCCCTCAAATATAATTTGAATTTGTCGTTTTTGTTGAGTTGCCAACACATTATTGCTACNTTGTCTCTCTGTAGGGAGTGTGGTGAGCTTGGCCATCTCACTGGTCCTTGGGTCTGGTTTGAAGTCAGCTAAGGACTATCCCTCAAACTTTCCCCATTTAATGTGGAACCAGATCCCGTCATGCTTGACATGCAGACCTCTAGTCTTCTAGATACCTGATAACTGATAAGTACTAATTGTTGGCTATTTTCTTGACCACACCATATACACTATTTCCATGTTTGTCTGCTGAGGAGGGAAATGGAGAAAGCATGGGACTCAATCTCTGATGGACAGGTGTTATCATTACTGGTTTGTTCTCGTTACTTGGATTTCTTCAGGAAGGTTCATGAGAGCCTTGCTGCTCCTTTTTTTTTTTTTTTTTTTTTTAAAAATAGGGTTAAAAATACCCTACTCTAGAAAGTTCTACTGGGTAGATGAGAAAAACATGCTACAGAGCAGGCATTTGTTAGTTTCATTCTGCTCTTCTTTTTCTCTTTGTCCACATCTGAGAGGAAATAGCAGATATGAGTGTTACTGCAACTGTTAGCACATGCCCACCCCTGGAATTTGTGCCTTAAGCTGTTTTTCTGGGGTCTGTAGGCATCAAGGATGACCATTTGTGTCTAGTTCTCCACTATACTGAATACCACAAAGCTGGTCACTGGCTCCCTCTCCCTAGCTTTGCAGTTTGCTATCTAAAGATTCTGGGTTTAAAACTGAGGTGTTTTGGATTTGATCTCAAGACAAGTCCCAACATCTGTGCCTTCCACAAGGTCATAGAACTCCACCTCACTACCGTGAGAACCTTCTACTGAAGCACATTCAGTCCAGGTCACCTTGCCCCTGCAGTAGCCTCAGTGTCAGTCACTTGCCAAGGTGGCCATCCCTGGAGTACAGAGTGGCACTGTGATATAGAAGAGAGAAGAATCCAAAGCTGAGCAGCTGCTTCCTCAACAGTCTTAAGCTATTCTGTTTAATTTTCTCAAGCTCTGTGTAGGAAGAGGTCACAGTTTGGCATAATCTTGCTTGTCTGTTCCATGAAATAAACCAAACAAGCAATAAATAAATAAATAAATAAACAAACAAACAAGCAAATAGTTCATTGAAAAATAAGAATTCTTTCTTTCTTCACCAAGCCCCACCCAAAGGTCAAGTAACTAAGAAAACTGCCAATGGAAATAATATCTACAAGTTATAACCCACTTGACCTAGGTGAGCCTGAGCTGTTTTTATGGGATCAGAGACTCTCTGCTCTGTAATCTTTCACTCTGGAACACTCACAGCATGAATGTCCAATGTTGCTGATGAAATGGCAGGGAGGGAGACCTGGATTACTGACTTCAAACCAGCCCCAAGGACCAGTGTGACAGCAGTCCATCATATCCCTTTCAGAGAGACAACACAGGCAGAAGAGGGGAGTTGAGCTTGAGAAAGGCTTTGGATAGCCAGTGTGCAGGGCTTTTGACCAAGGGAGAACTCTGGCCATCAGTATATGGTACTCAGAGAATCCTAAGGCTTCATGAGTATGAAGTTGCCCAAGTCTCATTGCTGCTGAACACAATGAGTGGCCCTCACACCCCTGTCTCTGCTCTTATCTCTGATGCTTCCAGGAAATGCCTTTCCCTGGGATAGTCTCAAAGATGATTTCGTTAGGTAACAGTGACTATGAGACACAATGGGACCTCAGAGCCTGTCTCTCTAGTTTATTTCTGATTAACTGAGGGCCTGCATTGCTAAGAACCTTTGCAAAGGAGATAGAAGTTCTTCCCCTCTGTGCCAGTT
>NC_034594.1:145184214-145189124 GCF_900095145.1 Mus pahari
TGCCCTGGAAGAACCTACGTCAAAAGCTATCACAACCAATGTCACCACAGAGCCAGGAGTGGTGAGGTTATAAAAAGGTCTCCAACCATCCCAGATGTCTCTCTCCCTAGCCCTCCATCTCTTTCTTTCTCCCCGAGTTTCCTCTCTCTGATCCCCGTGCATGCCCTTTCTCATTGCTCTCTCTATTCCTCTGTGTCTTCCACAGGTCCTTACTGTCTTTCCCCAATAAGTCCTTTTTACACCAGATCTGTTGCATGGTGTAATTTCGCAGGGGTGCAACTTGGCTTGGGTCTGCCAAAGGTAACTCCCCTCATGTGCCACATTATATTTCATGTCAGAAAGTGGGGAAGAAATTTGTTAAGCTCACATTGGTATTTCCTCTTTGGTATATATAATATATAAGTATATTATATAAACACAATATATTTACTACATAATACTAAGCAAACACTAATATATTAAATATAAATATTAAAAATAAATTTACTACATATGTAAATATATGTTATAAATTGGTCATCAATAATAAATTGATTTTATTCAACACAAAGTATGAAAGAATCAGGTAAATCACTTATAAGCATTTTCTCTTGCTTTACAAAGCTCATGCTAGGAAACCAGGATGGATTATAACCATGGCGTATGTCTTCTGGAAAGCTTTAGAGGCTGTTGGAATTCAGTTTCAGCCTCCCTGAGTAACAGAGTAATACTGAAACCACTAGCTACTCAACTTTCCTCCCTGCAGTAGCTTGATGAAGTCTTTCCTTGCCATAGTCTAGCTCTAGAATATTCTCTTAAAATGTTATGTATTAAAGGTTTGTCCTTGGGTCTACTTTAAGAGGCTGAGCTTAAGAGGATACAGACATGGAGGATGTGCAATCCAGGCTGTTCTTGTCTCTCTCTGCTTCCCAGCATCTGCGTGGTAACAGACACCACCATGTGTTCCCTGATATGATGTGCTGCTGAGTCAACATACTCAGAAATGGATTCAACCACCAAGGGAATAAGTGTGGCAGGATTTACTAAAGGTAAAATTGGGATACCTGATCACCCAGCATCTTCCTGAGAATGCATATATACTGGCAACGGAAGACATGCAGCCGGTCGGCGCTGCTCTACCTTGGGCGCAATCAGGGTGGACAGTCCCATGTTCCCCAGGGGAGAGGAGTCTCCACTCCCAGACCCTCTAATGTGCCCAGGAGCTTAGGAGAACCAGGGAGTAGGACATCTGCTCTGACACCACCAGGAGTAACTGGGACCAGCAGGTTCCAGGAATGTAGGAACCCCACCTGACCAGTGGCTCAGGGTCCTTCTGGTCCGCACTACTCAACTTGGGCACAATCTCAGTGGACAGTCCCAAGGTGCCCAGAGGAGAGGAGCCTCTACTCCTGGGTGCACTAACATGCCCAGAATCTTAGGATTCCAGGATTCCAGGATCCCAGGATCCTAGGAGCTTGGTCACAGCAAAATCTCAGGGTCTCAGAGGCAGGTTGACTCCCAGGAACTCTGACACACACAGATTTTCAGGATCACAGGATCCTGGAGTCACAGGATCACAGAGAAAGCCAGACTCTGAGGAGTTCTGACTCAGCCAGGATTGCAGCAAGGACAAGCTCCAATCAGATATTTTGAGGGCAGGGGAGTACTTGAGATAATCAGATCGCAGGAGGCAAGCCTAAGAACAGAAGCAACAGAAACAAAGGTTACTTGGCATCATCAGAACCTAATTCTCCCACCATAGCAAGTCCTGGATACATCACCACACCAGAGAAGCAAGATACTTATCCACAGTCTCTTCTCATGATGATGATGAAGGACTTTAAGAAGGACATAAACAACTCCCTTAAATAAGTTCAGGAGAACACAGGTAAACAAGTAGAAACCCTTAAAGAGGAAACACAAAAATCCTTTAAAGAATTACAGGAAAACACAACCATACAGGTGAAGGAATTGAACAAAACCACTCAGGATCTTAAAATGGAAGTAGAAACAATAAAGAAATCACAAAGGGAGACAACTCTGGAGATAGAAATTGCTAGGAAAGAGATCAGGAGTCATAGATGCAAGCATCACCAACAGAATACAAGACATAGAGGAGAGAATCTCAGGTGCAGAAGATACCATAGAAAACATCGATACAACAATAAAAAAAATGCAAAATGCAAAAAATTCCTAACCCAAAACATCCAGGAAATTCAGGACACAAGGAGAAACCAAGCCTAAGGATAATAGGTATACAAGACTGACGATTTCCAACTTAAAGGGCCAGTAAACATCTTCAAAATTATAGAAGAAAACTTCCCTAACTAAAGAAAGAGATGCCCATGAACATACAAGAAGCCTACAGAACTCCAAATAGATTGGACTAGAAAAGAAATCCCCCTGTCATATAATAATCAAAGTACTAAATGCACAAAACAAAGAAAGAATATTACACTCAGTAAGGGAAAAAGGTCAAGTAACATATAAAGGCAGACCTATCAGAATTACACCAGACTTCTCGCCAGAGACTATGAAAGCCAGAAGAACCTGGGCAGATGCCATACAGACTCTAAGAGAACACAAATGCCAGCCCAGGCTACTATACCCAGCTAAACTCTCAATTACTGTGAGGGAGAAACCAAGGTATTCCATGACAAAACTAAATTTTCAGAATATCTTTCCACAAATCCAGTCCTTCAAATGTTAATAAAGGGAAAACTCTAACACAAAGAGGGAAACTACACCCTAGAAAAAGCAANAAAGTAATCTTTCAACAAACCTAGAAGATAGCCACATGAACAGAATTCCAACTCTTAACAACAAAAATAACAGGAAGCAACAGTTACTTTCCTTTAATATCTCTTAATTATCAATGGACTCAATTCCCCAATAAAAAGACATAGACTAACAGACTGGTTACATAAACAGGACCCAACATTTTCCTGCATACAGAAAACCTACCTCAGTGACAAAGACAAACACTACCTCAGAGTAAAAGGCTGGAAAACAAATTTCCAAGCAAACGGTCCCAAGAAACAAGCTGGAGTAGTCATTCTAATATCGAATAAAATTGACTTTCAACCTAAAGTTATAAAAAAAGACTAGGAGGGGCTCTTAATACTCATCAAAGGTAAAATCCACCAAGATGAGCTCTCAGTTCTGAACATCTATGCTCCAAATGGAATGGCATCAACATTCATAAAAGAAACTTTACTAAAGCTCAAAGCACACATTGCACCTCACACAATAATAGTGGGAGACTTCAACACCCCACTCTCATCAATAGACAGATCCTGGAAACAGAAACTAAACAGAGACACATTGAAACTAACAGAAGTTATGAAGCAAATAGATTGAACAGATATCTATAGAACATTTTTATCCTAAAACAAAAGGATATACCTTCTTCTCAGCACCTCATGGTACCGTCTCCAAAATTGACCTCAACAGATACAAGAAGACTGAAATAATCCCATGTATCCTATCAGATCACCAAGGACAATAACAGCATAAATAATAGAAAGCCTACATACACATGGAAGCTGAACAATACTCTATTCAATGATAAATTGGTCAAGGAAGAAATAAAGAAAGAAATTGAAGACTTTTTAGAGTTTAATGAGAATGAAGTCACAACATACCCAAACTTATGGGACACAATGAAAGCAGTCCTAAGAGGAAAACTCATACTAGTCCAGAAAAAAGAAACAGAAGGTACTCTACCCAATTCATTCTATGAAGCCACAATCACTCTTATACCTAAACCACACAAAGATCCAACAAAGAAAGAGAACTTCAGACCAATTTCCCTTATAAATATTGATGCAAAAAATACTCAATAAAATTCTCGCAAACCGAATCCAAGAATAGGTTAAAATGATTGTTCATCATGATCAAGTAGGCTTCATCCCAGGGATGCAGGGATGGTTCAATATATGGAAATTCATCAACGTAATCTACTATGTAAACAAACTCAAAGCAAAAAACCATAGGGTCATCTCATTAGATGCAGAGAAAACATTCGACAAAATCCAATACCCCTTTATGATAAAGATCTTTATGGAAAGATCAGGAATCTAAGGCCCATACCTAAACATAATAAAAGCAACATACAGCAAACAAGTAGCCAACATCAAACTAAATGGAGAGAAACTCGAAGCAATCCCACTAAAGTCAGGGACTAGACAAGGCTGCCCACTTTCTCCCTACCCATTCAATATAGTACTTGAAGTCCTAGCCAGAGCAATTAGACAACAAAAGGAGATCAAGGGGATGCAAACTGGAAAGGAAGAATTCAAACTATCACTATTTGCAGATAATATGATAGTATACTTAAGTGACCCCCAAATTCCACCAGAGATCTTCTAAACCTGATAAACAACTTTAGCAAAGTAGCTGGATATAAAATTAACTCAAACAAATTGGTGGCCTTTCTCTACACAAAGGATAAACAGGCTGAGAAAGAAATTAGGGAAATAACACTCTTCACAATAGTCACAAATAATATAAAATACCTTGGTGTGACTCTAACTAAGCAACTGAAATATCTGTGTGATAAGAAGTTCAAGTCTCTGAGGAAAGACATTGAAGGAGATCTCAGAAGATGGAAAACTCTCCCATGCTCATGGATTGGCAGGATTAATATAGTCAAAATGGTTATCTTGCCGAAAGCAATCTACAGATTCAATGCAATCCCCATCAAAATTCCAACTCAATTCTTCAACGAACTAGAAAGGGCAATTTGCAAATTCATCTGGAATAACAAAAAACCTAGGATAGCAAAAACTATTCTCAACAATAAAAGAACTTCTGGTGGAATCACCATCCCTGACCTCAAGCTGTACTACAGAGCCATTGTGATAAAAACTGCATGGTATTGGTATAGTGACAGGCAGGTAGATTAATGGAATAGAATTGAAGTTCCAGAA
>NC_034594.1:145189634-145192178 GCF_900095145.1 Mus pahari
GGGAAAAGCCTCAAAGATATGGGCACAGGAGAAAAATTCCTGAACAGAACACCAATAGCTTGTGCTGTAAGATCAAGAATCGACAAATAGGACCTCATAAAATTGCAAAGCTTTTGTAAGGCAAAGGACACTGTCAGTNAGACAAAAAGGCAACCAACAGATTGGGAAAAGATCTTTACCAATACTAAATCTGATAGAGGGCTAATATTCAATATATACAAAGAAGAAGTTAGATTCCAAAGAAACAAATAACCCTATTAGAAAGTTGGGATACAGAGTTAAACAAAGAACTCTTAACTGAGGAATAGTGAACAACTGAGAAGTACCTAAAAAATGTTCAACATCCTTAGTCATCAGGGAATCGCAAATCAAAACAATCCTGAGATTCCACCTCACACCAGTCAGAATGGCTAAGATCAAAACCTCAGATGACAGCAGATGTTGGCGAGGATGTGGAGAAAGAGGAACACTCCTCTACTGCTGGTGGGATTGCAAGCTGGTACAACCACTCTGGAAATCAGTCTGGTGATTCCTCAGAAGATTGGCCATATCACTACTGGAGGACCCAGCAATACCACTCCTGGGCATATACCCAGAAGATGCTCCAACATGTAATAAGGACACATGCTCCACTTTGTTCATAGCAGCCTTATTTATAATAGCCAGAAGCTGAAAAGAACCCAGATGTCCCTCATCAGAGGAATGGATACAGAAAATGTGGTACATTTACACAATGGAGTACTACTCAGCAATTAAAAACAATGAATTTATGAAATTCTTAGGCAAATGGATAGATCTGGAGGATATCATCCTAAGTGAGGTAACTCAATCACAAAAGAATACACATGATATGCAGTCACTGATTAGTGGATATTAGCCCAGAAGCTCGGAATACCCAAGATACAATTCACAAACCACATGAAATTCAAGAAGAAGGAAGACCAAAGGATCAAAGACTTTGATCCTTCCTAGAAGGGGGAACAAAATACCCATGGAAGAAGTTACAGAGACAAAGTGTGGAGCAGAGACTGAAGGAATGATCAGCCAGAGACTGCCCCACCTGTGATCCATACCATATACAATCACCAAACCAGGAAACTATTGTGGATGCCAGCAAATGCTTGCTGTCAGGAGCCTGATGTAGCTCTTCCCTGTAAGGCTTTGCAAGAGCCTGACAAATACAGAACTGAATGCTCACAGCCATCCATTGGACGGGGCACAGAGTCCCCAATGAAGGAGCTAGAGAAAGGACCCAAGGAGCTGAAGGGGTTTACAGCCTCATAGGAGGAACAACAATATGAACTAACCAGTATCCTCAAAGCTCCCAGGGACTAAACCACCAGCCATAGAGTATACATGGTGGGACTCATGGCTCCAGCTACATATGCAGCAGAGGATGGCCTAGTTGGTTACCAATGGGAGGAGAGGACCTTGGTCATGTGAAGTCTCTATGCCCCAGTGTAGGCGAATGCCAGGGCCAGGAAGTGTGTGGGTGGGTTGGTGAGCAGGTAAGGGGGAAAGGTTTAAGGGGAGGGGGTTTTTGGAGGGAGATCAGGAAAGCGGATAATATTTGAAATGTAAATAAAGAAAATATCTTATTAAAAAAAGAAAGACATGCAAAGTGTGTTCACTGAAGCTTTATTTTTAATAGATAAAAACTGAAAGAACTTAAAGTTCCCTCACAGAGATTTCCATCATCACTGAGGACAGAACAGGACACCGAAGATGAAAGATGGAGAAATCTGGTCAAATTGCAGGAGAAATTTTCAGGCAATAAGGCTTTTTGAGGAAAGTCATGTGTGTGTGTGTGTGTGTGTGTGTGTGTGTGTGTATGCATGATATGAAGGTTTATTGAAAAGCTGCTTTTTTTAAAAAAAAGAATAATTTATTTAGTTTATGTATGTGAGTGCACTGTAGCTATCTTCACACACACATCAGAAGAAGGCATCAGATCCCAATACAGATGGTTGTGAGCCACCATGTGGTTGCTGGGAATAGAACTCAGGACCTCTGGAAGAGCAGTCAGTGCTCTTACCACTGAGCCATCTCTTCAACCTGTGAAGCTGCTCTTGGGCAGGCAAATTCACTTGCCCCAAGGAAAAAGGCTAGGGAAGTTGCCAATGGAAGGGAGAGAAGAGGGGGAAGTGAGAGAAAAAAAGACTGTTCAGAGAGAGGGAGAATGTTGGGGCCACAGGTATGCAAATAATGAGGAAAGGTCCCTTGAAGTCAAAAACAACTTTATTCACTTCAGGAAAATGCTTCTAACCATCAAGGGTCAAGGGAGGTCAGGCTTGGAGCTGACTGCAATGATCCTGAAAACATGGGAGCACTCTCAACTTCCCCTCAATTTGAAGAGCTTAATGCAGGTGTATGGTTTTACTGAAGTGAAAAGAATGTTGGGCTTGAGGGTTTCCAGTAAGGTGAGGTAGCAGAGCAATACCTGGAGGTACTCTGGGTTCCTCAGAGAGGAGAGAATGAGAGAGAGAGAGAGAGAGAGAGAGAGAGAGAGAGAGAGAGAGAGAGAGAGAGAGACAGAGAGAGACA
>NC_034594.1:145192263-145202351 GCF_900095145.1 Mus pahari
ACAGAGAGAGACAGAGACAGAGAGAGACAGAGACAGAGACAGAGACAGAGAGACAGACACAGAGACAGACACAGAGACAGAGACAGAGAGAGACAGAGACAAAGAGAGAGAGAGACAGACAGAGAGAGAGAGGGAGAGACAGAGAGGGGGAGGGGGATATATATATCTAGAGAGAGAGACAGAGAGAGGGAGAGAAAAAGACAGAGAGACAGAGAAGAGAGAGGGACAGAGAAAGGAAGAGACATAGAGAGGGAGAGGGAAAAGGACAGAGATAGGGAGAGGGGGAGGGGAAGGGGGAGGGAGAGAGAGCGACAGAGAGAGACAGACACAGAGAGAGACAGAGAGAGATGGAGAGAGAGACAGAGAGGGAGAGAGAGAGAGACAGAGAGACAGAGAGAGGGAGAGGGAAAAAGGGAGGGGGAGGAAGCGGGAGAGGGAGAGGGAGAGTTAGAGAGAGAGAACCAAAATTTCTGGATTATATAGGGCAGAGCCTCTGAAGGGAGGGCAGCCCAGCCTCTGGGCTGGAAAGTTGAGGGTTGGGGGCAGGTTATGCCAGGTAGGGACTGAGGGATGCTTGGAGAACCTAGAGGCCAAGTCTGCTTTGGTGTGTAAAATATAGGTCTCAGTCCCTTGTCCCAGGGTCTGAAACCAAACACCATGTATTTGGAAAAAATATCCATTTCCTGATGAAAGCAAGAACAGAGAGGGTGAGATTCCTGTGTTCTTGCCAAAGATTCTCTGACTTGGTGGAAGCGGGAACGCCATCTGACTCTGCCGCTGCTGGGTCGTGTTCTGGTGGTCAGATTGCATTAATGTTCGCGTAGTAAGGAGGGAAGATAGAGCTCAGTGCCTTACCCACCCCCCTAGAGGGGTTAGCACCTACATTTTCCTTCCTCGTTCTTTTCTGCGGATTTCTGGTCTTTCCTCAACTTGTTTAGCAATGGGTCCAGTGAGTGGCGCAGGTCAGTTCCGGTGGAGACGGAGTGGCCTCACACACAAAGCATCTGTGATGTTGGGAGCACAAAATGCTCATAGCACCTCCCTGGTTTCATCCACTGTCATTGTGTCGCAGCCGTCGTGGGTGTAAAGTGCCAGGTCTCTGCAGGAGACATGCCGGTGACATGTAACTTCAGAGGTGGATGAATTGACTGAGTTCAGCTGGCTGCCTATCACTCCCTTGCGGATGCAGTGATTCTGGAGAGTAGCAGTGAGGTCACAAATCTTCTAGGACCCAGCCTACACTGAATGGAGACCTACTATGGGTTAGTGAAAGACTCTAAACCCATCAGGCTGTGTTTGCATTGCAGCAGGACACTGTCACTAACAAAGTCCACCCAAGAATCATGCCACGAGTTACAAAAAGGACACTGCAGGGGTTTTGAGCAGGCATATAATGTTGTGTTGGGCTGCCCTCATATCCCTGGCTGCGGATTAGCTACACCTGCAGGGGATTGGATAGAAAGGTGGGAGGGTTCTCTTTCAAAAGAGGCTGGAAGGCCCGGGACCTAACTGTGTAGGTCATTGTCAGGGCAGCAGCTGTGAGGGCCAGTGGTTGCTGGAGACTGAGAAATGTCAGTTTAACTCCCAGGAGGGCAGAGGGGAACTCAGAAGAATGGTTACTGGGGACAGCTCTGGATGTAGGGGCAGCAGGTGAGGTGTGGAGTCAATCAACCATCCAAGCTTGGATCCTTGCTTTGATTCTTAATCTGATGAGAGACCTTGGCTCTAAGCTTTACAACCTTTTTGGTTTCAGGGACCTTATCTCTAAGGTGAACAAATGATTGTTCTTTGAGCGTAAGGGAGGTTTCCTGAGATTTAAAACCACGAGGTGTTTTAAACAGTGCTGTCTCTTGAAACACTCTAAGATGTTGAAGAGGTTCCCTGGCTGCTTCCTGTGGTAGCTCTTGGTTGCACCATAGATATCAAATGTTTGAAATTGGCTGGCAAGGCTGAGGAACTACAACTGTATTGGCTTTTGTTTTAGTAGATTTAATGTTTGACGTTACACGTGGCTGTTGGCTGCCTTCTTGATTGTCACAGGATTAGAGCCATAGCACACAAGGAGGAAGTACTTGATGAAGGCTAGCGTTGATAGAGGAGTGAGTCAGGCCACCCATCACTGCTAGACTTCCTCCCGAATGTCACTTCTTGGGAGGTCCAAAAGATGAAGCAACCTTCGTGCAGGTATTTAGTTGTTTAGCTTGTGACTGGGATCACACGGTTTGCTGGAAGCAGAGGTCCAAGAAAGACCCCAGAACATATATGAGTTAGATTCTAAAGACAGGACAAATTGGAGATGTGTAACACATGCTTAAAAACGTAGGACAGGAGCTGAAGGGTGAAGAGTAAGGTAAAGGAAGGAGCCAGATTGGAACTGAACTCTGGGCCTGGCCTGGAAGGGAGGACTCACTAGGCCAGCCCCCTCATTCCCTCCCCTTGTCACCCATCTTCCTCCAGAGGCAGCTAGGCAGAAGTTGGAAGGACCAATGGGAAACTGTTTGAGTCATGTCTGCAGCGACTCCTGGTGGCCACATGGACAACAGTTGCTTTAAGAAAGTTATTTCCCTCTCTAAGTGAGATTTAGAGGGAGGGAACTGAATGGGAGAGGGGGTGGGGAGGGGAAGCAGGGGATGGGGATCCGGTGTGGGGAGGGGGTGAGAGGACTGGGGGAGAGAATGAAAATTGGTGGGGGTGGGGCGCCTCTGAAACAAGCCAGAGATTGGGGACAGTGATATAGAGGTGACCCTAGCCGAGACTCCTAGCAGCTGAGCATATAGAGACTGAAGTGGCCACCTCCTGTAGCCAGGTGGGACATCCAGTGGAGGGAGGAGGACATCAACCCACCAACAAAACCTTTGACCCAAAATTTGTCTTGCCTACAAGATGCACAGGGATAAAGATGGAGCAGAGATTGAGGGAATGGCCAACCAGTGACTGGACCAACTTGAGACCCATCCCATGGGAGAGAGATAATCCCTGATTCTATTAATGATATGTTGCTACTGTTTGCACACAGGAGGCTAACAAAGTTGTCTTCTGAGAGGCTTCATCCAGCAGTAGATGGAAGCAGATGCAGAGACCCACTGCCAAACATCAGGCGGAGCCTGGGGAATCTTCTGGAAGAGTTGGGGATAGGACTGAGGGAGCCAGAGGGGTCAAGGACCACAAGAAGACTGACAGAGTCAACTCACCTGGACCCATGGGGGCTCACAGAGACTGAACCACCAACCAAAGAGCATGCAGGGGCTGGATGTAGGCCCCCCGCATATTTGTAGCAGATGTGCAGCTTGGTCTTCCTGTGGGATCTCTAACAACTGGAGTGGAGCCTGTCTCTGACTCTGTTGCCTGGCAATGGATTCCTTCCCCTAGCTGGACTGCTTTGTTGGGCCTCAGTAGGAAAGGAAGTGCTTAGTCCTGCTGTGACTTGATGTCCCAGAGTGGGGTGGTATCCCTGGGCAGGGTGGGGGTGGGGGGTAGGGAGGCTTCCCCTTCTATAAGGAGAAGAGGAGGGGGTGGGGGAGGGGCCTGTGAGGGTAGGGCTGGGAGGAGATGAGGGAGGGGGCTGTGATTGGGATGTAAAGTGGATAAATAAATAAACACATAAAATCTGAAACGAAAGATTTTTGAAATTAATCTGCAAACATCATTTCTTTCTCCACCCGCTCGCCCTCCCTTTTTTCCCCCCTGTGTTCTCAATAATCCTTAGAGCCAACAAACTTTCTCAACCGTTCCTCTCTATTTCTAGTTCATTGGCTCCTTGAACTCAGAAAAAGACAGGTACACACTAGAATACAGTCTTTGCGCTTCTTAAGACATTTTTCCCCATTATTCTGTTTACCACACTGTATTGCATTTGTTTTTTTGTTTTGTTTTTAATTAAAAATCTTCCTCTATTTCATGTTCAGGCATTTCAAAGTCAAGTGTGGAGTCCAGCTCATCTTTGTGTCTCTAGTCCTTGAACGTGAGGTTCGAGATGCATCAAAGTGCAGTCCCTAGGGCTGCTGGAGACAGAAAAAAAAAAAAAAATACTCATTAAAGTCTTGGTTAAGCTACTTCGTGAGTGGAGTACCTGATATGGAGGCTTTAACCCTATTGAAGGTGAAGTTAAACATTTGTATCGTGGTAATAACCAATGTTTAGCAGTGTGCAGAGAGTTACACTTCACATACAGAGTAACTTGAATTTCCACTGTCTCCTTCCTCCCTGCCCTGACTCCAGCAACTGGATTCTTCTCATATCCTCTCTAAGGAGCTTTCCACTGCACTGATAGTGGTATTCAAGCCCCCCAGCCCCGACCCCATGAATCCCTTATGCCATCTCAACTTGGTCTTTTCACTAGATGACTGGGGAAAAAAAAAAAGCTCATGTTGTCTTCACCTCAAAGCCACTCCAAACAGGCCAGCAGCCCTTCCCCTGTCACACCTGTGACAGCTCATTCTGCATCAGGATGCCACACATGGTTATGGGTGTTATGAGATACTGATCTTAGTCCTAAGAGCATGCAGGCAAGGCCACGTTCCCGTCTGGAATCAGCGTCACTCAGCCACTGAGCGTGACATTTAAATAGAAGCTTGGGGCTGGGGAGATGGCTCAGTGGTTACAAGCACCGGCTGCTCTTCCAGAGGACCTTGGTTCTGCCCTCAGCACATAGATGGCAGTTCACAACTGATTGTGACTTCAGTCACAGAGGATCTGATGCCTTTTTCTGACCTCCATGGGTATTGCATACATGTGGTGCACAGACCTGCAGGCAGGCAAAACACCCACACAAAGAAAGTAAAAAAATAAGGAAAAAAAAAAAACTTTAAAAAGATAGACATGTAGCACAGAGCAAAAATGTTTGGTAAACCCTCAGTTGTGCTTGTTACCCCGGCCCCACCCCCCAGCTCAACCCAGCCGGTCTCCACCTCTATCACATCTCCAGTGTATCCTGGAAGCAGGCTTGATCTCATTATTTGAGTTAATGTCAACATTGTTCCTGCTGATTATTGCCCCCTTCTTTAAAACCAGGACACAGTCTTTCTCTTCACTTGGCTCCCATCTCTGTACTGAACGTTCCCATCATCCTCTGCAGGCACAGTCTCCGCTCCCCGCTCTAGCTGTTTTGAAGGAGCTTTGCAGACTCTGGCCGAAGGCCCATTTTATTTGACTCCAGTCTATGCCATGGGTTAAATTACTATCCGTATTTCAGTGAAGCCCCAGGATGTCTGCCGGGGCCAAGGTCTAACCAAGTGTCAGATAGGAGCGTCCAACTGCTTCTGTAGAGCTACATTGCAGGCATTCGACTCAAACAACTGAGACTGGATCCTCCCTTCCTATACTGAGTAGTCTTCACCATCAGCTGGACTGGATTTAGAGTCACCATGGAAATATACTTCTGGGCGTGTCTCCGAGGATGCTCCCGGAAAGGTTAACTAAAGCAGGCACAGCACCATCCTTGAGTCCCGACTGCCGGAGCAAGTGGGGTGCAGCATGCATTTGTGTTTCCTGTCGGCCCACAAGTGTGATCAGCTACCTTAGCCACCTCAGTCATGTTTTCCCTGTCGCGATGGACCGCGTCCTCAAACCATGAGCCCAAACAAACCCTCCCTTCCTTAAGTTGCTTTTGTGATGTATGTTGTCACAACAACGGGAAAAGTAATATTTGTCCTCCTAGCCTGGTCCTCTCCTGGTGTTTTCTGTGTGAGTTCACAGGGTCACTTATCCCAGTATACAAATCAGAGAGATGGCTCAGCCATTAGAGTAGGCTCACAACCAAAACTATAAGAAATCAAATGCCTTGATTTTGATTATAATCAAAGTGCAAACTAGTCAGCAAATATGTTATCACTAGAACACCCTACGATATAATCAAAGAAATCCCCTTTGTAATATGTTTCCATTTTATTTGTTCTGTTCCTCCGAAGAACCCTGTTGAATACAGACCTCTTCCTGTCCTGACCACTGCCTGGCCCCTGTGCACGGACATCCTGCCTTATCATCTGGTACCTTCATCTGGTGTTACAACCACCTCTTGCCTTCTTTCTCCCCCAGGGCTGCACATTTCTGGAAGACAAGGACCAGGTTTGCCCTGATCCTTGCTGCACTTAGATATCTGGCAGAGCATGTGTTCAACAAACAAAGGAGAACAAAACAAACCAGGTTTAGAATGGGTACCAGAGTCCTCCAGTCTCCCTCTTGGTGTTCCTGCTTCTGCACAGGAACTTTATGAGTGGCTGCTACATTGTTGGAGGCTGGGGTAGGGTGGGGTGTGAGACTGCTTCACTAAAGGTGGTTGTGTGACTCTGAGTTGGTTCAGTGTCCACATAACTCAGCGCCCCATACATTTCCCTTAGTTCAAGTGGGACACCACCTGTTTGGAGCAACTTTGTTTCCCCAGTTCCTTTGACTCATAGCTCTGAGTTCCAGTTCTAGCTCCTCAATTTTATGCCCCTTTACACCGTATGCACCTCCATAGGTGACAGGTTAAGCTACGCCTGTGTGCTTCAGATAGGACATCTGTCACTGAGGACGTGGTTACTAAGAGCAGCATTAATAATTTGGGAATGGCTTCATAGAAAGGACTGAAAACTGCTGGAGGCTTATTCTTTGCCAGAGATCGAGGAAGAAAAGCATATATAATTAAAGTGATAAATTGGATTTTTTGGGGGCCTCTCTGTTTACCACTGTCAAACATAATCTATTTCATGCATTTATACGGAATGCATAAAAATAGGTCAGAATTAATTTTCTTCAGTTTGCTTATTTTCCCCTCGAGTTCTCTGGGCAGATGCATAGCCCAGATAGGGAGGGGACGACTGTAAGACTTGTGTATTCAGAGGAGATGGTAGTGGAAGATTTAGTGTCTGAACCCCAGGAGCTGGTGACACCCATGAGCAAGCAAACAATAAGAGAGGTAATGAGGTTCTGAGAGACAGCTTGGGACCTGGATCAGAGGGAAGAGAGCGTCACCGCTCAGTCCAGTGAGCCGTGGGGTTTGGACATCGACCTCCTTCCTTCTTTTCTCCGAGTCCCTTCTGCATGCTCTCCTCCGCTGCGGCCTCCACTCTCTCTCTACTGTGTTCCTTTCTTTTGCGTGTAGACGCGAATAAGCACGGCAAATAATTCCCTCCATCATGCCCCTGTCTCACGGCTTACCTCATCGTTCCTCTTTGCTTAGAGCCAAGCTTCCCAAAAGACCCACCCATACACAAATCTTCTGCAGTCCCCACTCACTCATCAACCTCGGGCCATCTGGCCCCCTGCCCCTGCAGAGCTCCCACTCCTCTGTACTGCTTTTGTCAAAACCATACAGGCTCCAGTACTGCCAGCTCCAAGGGGAGGGGCTGGCTCCCCGCCTGCGCGCTGTTTATTTGATTACACAGCAGCATCTCTTACAGTTTGAAAGCAGCTTCCAACTTGAAACACGTTCCTGGCTTGGCATCTCTTATGCCCCGCAACACCCCCACCCCTTCTTCTACTTCCTTAAGTCTATTTGCTGGGTTGTCTTTTCCCTACAATAAAATGGAGGGGTTCTTAGAGTTTGGTCCCACTATTTTTTATTTTTTTTATTTACACGGTCTGCCTAATTGCATGGCTTTAAACAGTATACCAGTGACACCTAAATTTATACCTCTTGACCCTACTCAACTTTTCCCACGGACTTCTGGGACTTTGTCAGCTCTGCGCCTCCACTTGTGTGGCTGACAAACAAGGACAGAATGAGATTCTTCATCCCTCTCTTGGCGAGGAACCACCCACTGGCCCATTCTAGTCACAGTCCCTCTTCAACTCCCACCAATTTGCTCATCTCAATGCCCCACCCCCACCCTGCTGCTTAATAAACCTCCGACAGACCTCTCATCAATTCCCTGGCTAGGCTCCATCTATTCCTCTTCAAAATATACAGATACGTTTCATGGCACCATGACCGGAGTGGTGTCTTCTCACGTTACTATAAAGACCTCTTCCTCCCTGTCCAATTCAGTTGACTTCCTCCCACTTTAAACACAGAAGAGTGTCCTACTCATAGCATGCACAATCCTCTGCTTAAAGCTCCATTGCACTGAGAATAATGCCCCCCCTTCCCCCCTTTACAATATCCTGCATTATTGCTTTTCTCCTCCCGGAGGCCACACCCCTCTGTGTGTCTTGTCTTTAGGCTCCGTTTAGCCAAGGGACATGACCGCTTCCTCTAGCTTTCCTATGCACAGATCTCTCCCACCCCCATCTACCATCATACAACAAACAAAATATTAGATAATTTAAGAAGACAGGTGACTATAAGAAGCACCTAGGCACCTGCCACCTAACCCGGTTTAATTATAAATGTTGATCATACTTACTTTGGTTTATTCTTTCTGTCTCTTTCCATACTTCCCTGCTTTCTTTCTTGACCCTTTTTTTGCACCGTAGCTCAGGTTGGCCTTCTCTGCTGACTTCTCTGCCTCCTGTGTTCTGGGATGGCAGGAGTGCAATCCTGCCTTTGATTTCTCTAAGAGAAACCACATCCTGCCATTCAGCCAAGGGCCCATGCGGTCCCCACTCCTGCATCTGGTATTTATTCTTCCAGCATCTGTTTTTGCAGTCAGTACATGTGTGTGGGCCCACCCACGATGTCTGGCGTTTGGCTTACCTGCAATTTCCTCGTAAATGGTATTTTAGAGAGGGAAGGCTCCAGGTCTCCCCTTTTCCTCAGCATGGGTTGTGACATGTGACAACTGACATAAGTGGTTTTCCATTGTCACTTACTGTGGTAGAGTATTTCACTGGGCACGATGTGTCACTCATCTGTTTTCCTAATGGTGGAAGTTTTGATCATTGTAGACGATGATGCAAAGACATTTGCACACATTTCCTTGAGCTCATGCTTGAGCTTCTTGAGGGCAAACCTTAAAACAGCATTCCTGAATAATAAATAAATAAATAATAAATAATAAAGTTGACTCAAGAAGAGTCAACTGGGCTGGATAATGGCAGATTGATCTTTAAAGAGGTTGAACAAATTCCCAGGCCTAAACCAGCTCAGCTTTCCCAGAACTGCCGATCTGGTCTGTGCCGCCAGGGGGCGTCAGGCACCTCGCCGGGACTGATTTTGCTCTCCTGGACCCTGGCAGTGGACAGTCAGTGTGTACTTCAGTTTGTGGGTCACGGAGAGACAGGGGCCTAACCAAACACAGCAATAAAACAAAATAATTAAAAACAACAACAATCATGATAAGAGCAAAAACGTATCTATTCTGAAGAAAAAAGGAATCATATTGCTAAAATAAACATCTGTGTGCTTAACATGTAATACACAGCAGGGCTAACTTTTCACGCATCTATTTGGTGTAGCTGTTTAAGAAATAAAGTAACTTAGCTGATTTCTTTTCACGCTCCCCCTTCTGGGTTCAGCTAAGATTCCGAGTTTGGTGGGCCTCCAACTGACTTATTTGTATGTGTGTTTCCGTAAACAACATACGGGACTATTTTTATTCTGTATCTAAGCGTGCAGAAGTTTCTTTCTGGCACACCCAGTGTGGATTCCAGAATAGACCTTTGTTGGTGCTGCAATGTGCTCAGGCCACCGCTCTTCTAGTCTAAGAGGGTCTTTTAGGCTGTTTGCAGTCTGGGGCTAGTTAAATGACAGTGGGTATACAAGTTGCCAAGATGGATAATTTTGAGTTTTGCTCATGCTCAATTTTTGTGTTCCTGGAATTGTGTCTGGTGTATAACAAGTGCCCAGTAAACATAAATTGAGAAAATGGATAAATGAACAGCCTTTTATGTGTCTCTGAGTTGCTCAAATGCAGTGTGTTCATAAATGTATATGTAGTGGCTGCATATGTGTTTGCATATATACATATATATACACATATACACCCATACACATATACATATATACATACGTACATACATACATACATACATACATATATATATGTACATGTGCTGGGTTCTGGAGTGAACTCACTCTCCAAGGATGCTGTATGAAATTGAACATTATCAGCAATTTGAGAGTGTGAGCTGCCGGGCGTGGTGGCGCACACCTTTAATCCCAGCACTTGGGAGGCAGAGGCAGGCGGATTTCTGAGTTCGAGGCCAGCCTGGTCTACAGAGTGAGTTCC
>NC_034594.1:145202387-145205622 GCF_900095145.1 Mus pahari
AAACCCTGTCTCAAAAAAAAAAAAAAAAAAAAAAGAGAGTGTGAGCTTCCCCCCAGCTTTGCCAGACTTAGCTTGGGGTTGAGTATATGTTCAACACTACCATATATAAAAATCATACAATTGCTATTTTAATTTGTATTTGAAGTCAATTCCGATAGCCCTCATCTGTTATTTCCCTTGACATCTTCTGTGGATTCCAGTTTATCATGAACAGGAGAGGGCTGGAGTGGGGTGAGAGTCATTCCTAAGGCCTGAGCCTGACTCAGAGGGACTGTAGGCCTTTATGCACCCCTAGGCTCCCTTTGTCCTTGGAGGTTCTTAAGCACATGTACTAGGATGTACCCAGGCTCCCATAGGACTGAAGAACTCAGCATGGGGACCTGGGCCACCCATTTGTCTAGTTGTACCTCAAGTTCTGAAGGTCCTCATGAGGGTTGGGATGGGGTTACCACAGGGACCCATGCTGTTCTTTTCTAGGAGTTCCTGGCATGAGGTCCCACGAGTCAGGTGTTCTAGCATGTTCTAGCTAGCATTTGTAGCTACTGGGATTCTTCTAGGGACCCTGCAGATTCCCAAGAGGGGAAGCTGCCTTTGGAGTCCTCAGGATGCTTGCTCCACCTACAGAAAACGACACCAATCTGTCTGTCTGGCTCCCTTATCTGACAAATTGATCATTATTTGGAGAAGAAAACAGAGTTGAATTAAGGGTCGTATGCCACCAGCAGACAGGATTTGGGGAGTGTGGAGTACAACTGAGGCAGAAGGTTGGAACATTCAGGAGTCCTCCTGGCCTTGGGGCAAAAAAGGGAGAAATGCCAGAATGCTAGACTGAGCGAAGCATCAGGGCTTCCTGCCCCTGAGAACATGGGAGATGCATCGTCACCAGGCAGCAGTCTGGTTTAAAATGCAACTCCAGAGAATTAGTCAGAGCGGTGGGTATGCAGAAGCCTAAGCCATCTGCCAGGAGGGAGGGATACTTGCGGCACAAAGGGATGACACTCATTTGAGGTCTTTTCCCATTTGAAAGTACTTTAAAAAATAACCTGTGAGCCCAGAGGGTGAGCACTCTGACTTAACAAACCCGCTCACTTCCCTTCGCAAAGCAGTCCAGTCGTTAGCGTCCAGCAAGAGGAGAAAGCAGGTTCTTATTTAACTCTTGGCCTGTGAGTTAAGTCTTCAGAAGTCCTAGAAATCAGCGGCAGTGAGAACTCATTTCCTTCTGACAATGTTGAATCATAAAGCACTGCTCTGCTACTCAGTCGTGGGGCAATTCTATCAGACTGTAAGTTAAGAAAAAATGGGGCCTCCTGACCTGTCTTCTGCTTGGAATCCCGCGGGGAGTCCACGCGCAGATCAGACGAAGACCTTTCCAGTGGCGAGAATTTCTGCTCTTCCTTTACTCTCTTAACCCAACCATGCATTCTCTACTTCCCCCTGGATGGGGATTTTTGTTTCATCCATGCCTTTTGATGTCTTTATTTTTCCTTCCCCTGAGGACACACAACATCTGACCCATCGTCAGCTGATCCTCTCTGAATAGACTCCACACTCAACACATAACCTTTAATAATATTCAACACTTGTGTGTCTCTTTAGGCTATGCAACTACATCCTTTTGAAAGGTTCAATTAAAATTTTTATTTTAACAGACTCATTCTTATCCTTTTAATAGCCATAGGATTGATTATTTAGGCACTACATATTTCCATCTTTGTGTTTATATCTAAGAGTATCTGTGTCATACATTCCTTCCCTAGACTATCCATTCCCTAGATCCACTCTTTCTATTTTTCAGTAATGGGACATATTAGTCAGTTACTCTGGAGTGGAAGTTTTTAGTCATGTCATGTGATGCAGAGGTCTGTGGGGTTTTGCTAAGGCAGACTCACGTAATGATTTACTGAGGAGGACACATGACTTTTGGAGGGAGTATAAATAGGATTCAACGGACAGAAAAGACTTTGCCTAGCTAGCTTTGCAATGCTTCCTTGGTTTTGAGTCTTCATCTTCACTGATCTTCACTTCGTGGAGAGAGGCACAGCAGAGAACTTCTCCTGCTGTCCCTGCTGGTCCTGGACCCCTGTGGATGAATTAGAAAAAGGCTGGAAGAAGCTGAGGAGAAGGGCAACCCCATAGGAAGACCAGTAGTCTCAACTAACCCAGGCCCCTGAGATCTCTCAGACACTGAGACACCAACCAGACAGCATACATGAGCTGGTCCAAGGTCCCCAACACACACACAGCAGAGGACTGCTTGGTTGGGCCTCAGTGGGAGAAGACGCACCTAACCCCGAGAACTTGAGGCCCCAGGGAGTAGGGGGACATCTCTTGAAGACAGAGGAGGAGGAAGAATGGGATGAAAAACTGTGAGAGGGTGGACAGGGAGGGGGACAGCAATTGGACTGTAAAAAAATAAAATAAAAGTAATATAAAAAAATCTAAACCTACATTACTCTGTTCTCATTGTGGACCTATGTAGTGGGCATTGTCCCAAGTTTTAGAAGTGTGGGCAAGTCTTTATTGTCCAGTAGAGACAGGAAGAGAGAGAGAGAGAGAGAGAGAGAGAGAGAGAGAGAGAGAGAGAGAGAGAGAGAGAGAGAGAGAGAGAAAGGCAATTAAAGTATGGAATGAATCGGCATGGCTACATGAGGGCAGATGCCAAGGGAAGATGGACACAAGCTTTGGAAACTTTTCCCTGAGGAGTGATGGGTAGACACAGATTGCTCGGGGGTAGGAAGAGATGAAAGCTGGGCAAAGAGCAGAGGAACACAGCACAGTACTGTGCCCAGATTATCACACAGAGAGAACACCAAGTACAGTGGTCTGAGCAAAAATGTCCCTCATAGGCTCATGTACAAGAATGCTTGGTCCCCAGTTGAAGGTACTGCTTGGGAGGGTTATGGAACCTGTAGAAGATACAGCCTTGAACATAGTGGAGCATGTGTCCTTATTACCAGTTGGAACATCTTCCGGGTATATACCTAGAAAAGGTATTGCTGGATCTTCTGGTAGTACTATGTCCAGTTTTCTGAGGAACCTGCAGACTGATTTCCAGAGTGGTTGTACAAGCTTGCAATCCCACCAGCAATGGAGGAGTGTTCCTCTTTCTCCACATCCTCGCCAGCATCTGCTGTCCTCTGAATTTTTGATCTTAGCCATTCTGACTGCTGTGAGGTGGAATCTCAGGGTTGTTTTGATTTGCATTTCCCTGATGATTAAGGATGTTGAACATTTT
>NC_034594.1:145208872-145211282 GCF_900095145.1 Mus pahari
GCTGCATATATAGCAGAAGATGGCCTAGTCGGCCATCATTGGGAAGAGAGGCTCCTTGGTTTTGCAAACTTTATATGCCCCATACAGGGGAAAGCCAGGGCCGAGAAGTGGGAGTGGGTGGGCAGGGGAGCAGAGTGGGGGGAGGTTATAGGGGACATTCGGGATAGCATTTGAAATGTAAATGAAGAAAATATCTAATAAAATAAGTTAAAAAAAAAAAAAAAGGTACAGCCTTGCTGTTGTTGGGCTTTAAGGGCTTGGCGCTTAATGTCACTTCCTGTTCTCTGCTTCCCACATGTGGATGTGTGTGATTAGCCATCTTCCTGCTGCTGCCACCGTGCCTTCTGCATCATGGTAGACTGTTCCTCTGGAACTATAAGCCAAGATGAACCTGTCCTTCCCTTAAGTTGCTTTTGGTCATGGTGTTTGATACAGCAATGAAAGGGTAACCAATGCACTAAGTATCTGGTGGTGTGCATTAAATTTTAACACGGGAGGCTGGGGATGCTCAGACCACACACTCCAAAGGTCTTCAGAATCTCCCTTGCTTAGCCTCTGTGAGATGGATGCTGAACCTTTGGAATACTCTGAATGATACAAGTATTTCTTTATACCTGAGACCTCAGGCTGAACAGATGGTTCATGCCAACAATGTGATTTATGGTGAGCACCTGTTCTCTTATATCTAAGTTGCTTTGGACCATGCTGTTTCAATTTGATCTCTTCTGGGACTGGGGATTAAGTGGCTAAGGTCGGTCACATACATGCTGCATTCCAGTGTGACTGACCCTCAATAAAACTCTGCCCACCGAAGCTCAGGAGAGCACCTGTGGTTGGCAATACTTTGCATGTTTCTCCACTCGGAGAATTATGTCTGTGTGTGTCCCCTGGGAGAGGACAGTGGGAAATCTGGGTTTTCCTGGACTCTGTCCTATGACCCTTTCCCTACTTTCAGATTTTAATCTGAATTCTTTAGCTTCCATAACGAATTGGGTGTTTTAGATCTCTGTGATTAGGACCCGCAGTGACGGGATTCTGTCTGTGGGCTGGATCCCAGAGTGGTTTTACCTAGAACTTTGCCCTATCTAGAAATCATGAAAACATGAAAATCAATGAATGTTCTTGGGATGGGGGTAAGGGAGACCAAAGGCACATACAGTGTACTCAAAGAGATCAACAGTGTCACCTGGGGGATGTCTGCGGCCATTCCCATTTCCCACAGACCACTTTGGATTCAAAACAGCCACTACTCCATATTTATTAGTAATGAAGATGAGTGTGGTCATTATACAAGCTGCAGGGGAAAAACAAATCCCAGAGCTGTTTGTCATATTCAATGCTACTGCACATTGAAAATTCAGAGTTAGTATTGCTAATTTGTTCCATGATCACATATCCATGGTGGCAGCGTAAGTCAAGGGAGAAATAGGGCGAAGGGGTGGTTGCGGCAATTTAAGCAATTTATTGGCACAAAGGACTCGGTTATCAAGGCTGCAAATAAGGCATCAGTTTCAGGGATAGGTGTGCACCAAAGTGTTTCTCAAATTTCTGTTTGCTTGGACAAGCATGCTGCCTTCTTAAAAGTGTGCCTTGAATCGGTAATAGCTAGAAAATGTTGGCTCTCACAGGGGAGTGGGGAATGTGCTTATGTAAATAATCTTTTTCAGTCAATGGGGGACTTCAGTTTTGATGCCTTTTTGAGGCTTGAGGCAGAGGTCTGTTTGAGATGACGATGGGCAGTGTGGACATTAGTTGGACAGCAGTGTCCCTGAAGCTCAGTGATCAGAGGGGTCCACAGATGGACCGGGAGAACAAATGCCTCAATTCTGGGCAAGGTCCTTCTATTTCTTCCTTTTTTCTATTTACAACAGCCTCCTTGCTCTCATCTAAGAAAGGGAAGGTGGTTAATTGCTAACTGCAGGCTTCCGTTGCATTCTACTGTGTGGCCTGGGGACTGATACTTAAACTCTCTGGTGTCAGTACACTCACCGTGCATTGGTTATTGTGGTAGCACTTTGCACGTGGGGTTTTATACAATTTTTTTTTTTTTTTTTGGAAGAGTGAATGAGATATGCCTGCAAAGCACTTGGCACAGCGCCTGGTATACATTAAGGGGGTCACACAACAAAACCATAAAGAGTAGCAGGATTTTCAATAAATCATCAATCATAAAAAGCCATTTTTTTCCAGGGCTCCTTTGTCAGCCACATAATCCCCAGGACTGTCATCCTTGGAGAGGACATCTACACCTACGTGCCATGAGTTAGAGATGGACGTGAATAGAAATACTTTGCTGGTGCTTGGGCCAATGCCCAGGCCACATTTGATTTTTAGTCTATTAAATTTTATTTATTTATTTATTTATTTATTTATTTATTTATTTATTTGTGTGTGTGTGTGTGTGTGTGTG
>NC_034594.1:145211307-145218783 GCF_900095145.1 Mus pahari
AGAGAGAGAGAGAGAGAGAGAGAGAGAGAGAGAGAGAGAGGACAACATGTGGGAGCAGGTTCTCTCCTTTCAGTATGTGGGTCCAGGGAATTGAACTCAGGTTGTCAGCCTTGGTAGCAGGTGCCTATATCAACTGAGAAATCCTGCCAGTCCCAGGCCACATAGTAAAGGGTGACACATAACTAAGGTGGAATCGATTGTGTTTAGGTGCAAAGTTATTCTCTAGCCACTTGGGAGGAAGAAATGGTTCTTAGGGGACAGGTGGGTAAGACAATCAGTAGGGCCGAGCTCTGAAAGGCAGACAGACCCCTCTTGTGTCTCTAGAGTCATGGGAGCTCTTGGAAGGAGGGTATTTGGTGAGAGAAACGTCAGGTCTGGACTTTAGAGACGAAGCAGATGGCTTGGGTGTACATCCTATCTTCTTCAAGACAAATGGTTTGGATGTGAGATGTCCCTCTTCCACCCTGCGCTCACCCATAAGCTCACGTGTCTGAACGCTTGGTCCCCAGTTGATAGAGCTATTTTAGAAGGTTGTAGAATCTTTAGGAGGTGGAGCCTAACTGGAGGAAATGAGTCCATAGGGGTGGGGCTTGAGGTTTAACAGCCCAGCCTTTTTTCATGTCCTCTCAGCTTCCAGCCACTTTAGATTCTCTCTGCCTTGCTTGCGCTCACCATGATGGACTGTATCCCTTTGAACTGTAAGCCAAAGCAAAACCTTCTTCCCTTAAGTTGCTTCTGGTCAGGGAAGCAGTCTCAGGAGTGAGAAAAGTTACTAATACAAGGGTGACTTTTGATACATTATTCACTTTTCTCCATCTCAACTCCTATAGAAAGGAGAGATCACTTGACTTGCAGAGTTGTAATGATAAAATTACATAAGGCAAGGTATGTAAACCACCAGCTACATGGTAAGTGCTTCATAAATGATGGCAATTATGTTCATATAACCAAGCAAAGTATGGGTATGACAAGCTGTGAAATGCATTCGTGGTAACTGTCATTGTTTTGTGACAAAAATTCCTGTGAGACCAAATTAGTTTTCCTCTCAGAAAGAATAAGACAGGGGTAGCAGGGGCTTTGATTTGAGGGTTGCCATATGTGTGCAGTTCATGCTGAGAAAGGATCTATCATTTAAATCAACTCTCTCTCTCTCAGAAATATGTTCATTATTGTCCCGAGGGAAAGTGATTTTGGGGCTAATGCTGAGCAGGTGGGAGGGTGTAAAGTGTGGTGGACCCCCTTAGGCAGGGGAAGATCAACAGTGAACTGCCCTTTGTAAGGTGCTGCTCCATATTAGGGCATGATGAACAAGTCAGACCGGGTGGGAATGAACTAAGTTCAAGTCCACAGGAAGTGTGAACAGGTTTGGAGGCATGCAGTCGTGGGCCCATGATTTTACAATAGCTCCTTTTGCATCATGAATTCAGGCAGTCTTGAGACTTCTAACTCAGAAATCATGATGGGTATGTGTCTTAGGGTTTTGCTGCTGTGAACAGACACCATGACCAAGGCAAGTAAAGGACAACATTTAATTGGGGCTGGCTTACAGGTTCAGAGGTGCATTATCATCAAGGCAGGAACATGGCAGCATCCAGGCAGGCATGGTCCAGGCAAGCATGGTACAGGCAGAGCCAAGGGTTCTACATCTTCATCTGAAGGCTGCTAGCAGAACACTGGCTTCCAGGCAGCTAGGACTAGGGCATATAAGCCAACACCCACAGTGACACACCTACTCCAACAAGGCCACACTTTCTAATAGTGCCACTTCCTGAACTGAGCTTACAGAAATCATCACAGTATGTGTGCACCATACCCAGAGTTTCTCATCTTTAGCACTCCTGACATTTTGATCTCGAACTGTATGATGTAGAGTGTAGGTTTGTCCTGTGCGCTGTCTTGGGCATCCTGCAAGGGGAATGAAGGCAGGAGAACCAGGCTAGGGAGAAATCTCCTCAAATAAGCTTGTGGTTAGTTTCCTTCTGTCTTGACCCATGCTCATCCTGCATCTGAACAATTTTCCCAGGAAAATCCCCAGGTGGTCCTCACAGAGCCAAGATGGAGTGGAGCCAAGGTTTCCAAGCAGAAAATCCTCTAGTCATGAAAATTTTATCATCTGGTGGAGAATAAACACAAATAAACTTTACAAACACAGGGACTATGCTTGTTACTTTTTGTCAACTTGGGCAGAGTGCGCCTCAGCTGAGGAACTTCTTCCCTCAGACTGGCCTGTAGGCATGTCTGCGGGGGCATTTTCTTGATTTCTTATTGATGTGGGAGAGCCAAGCCCAGTGTGGGCAGCGACATTCCTGGGTGGTTGGCTCTGGGTTATATAAGAAAGCAGGCTGAGGAAATCATAGAAGACAAGCAGGGTCCCTGCCTCCAGTTCTCGCCTTGGCTTCCCTCCTTCAGTTCCCTCTGTCAGTTGGAAGTATAAGGAAAACAAACCCTTTCCTTCCCAAATCGAACTTGGTTATTGTGGAGAATAGCCCTTGTAGGCTTGTAGGGTGTGGCACTATTAGGAGGTGTGGCCTCATTGGAGTAGGTGTGGCCTTGTTGGAGGAGGTGTGCTACTAGGGGTGGGCTTTGAGGTTTCAGGAGCTCAAGCCAGGCCCAGTGTCTGCTCTACTATTCCTGCTGCCTATTGTAGAACTCTCAGCCCCTTTTCCAGTACCAAGTCTGCCTTCATGCTGCCATGGTTTGTTTGTTTGTTTTTTTTTTTTTACCATGATGATATTGAATTAAATCTCTGAACTATAAGCCAGCCTACTTAAATGTTTTCTTTTATAAGAGTTGGTCATGGTGTCTATTCACAGCAATAAAACCCCAAGATAGTCATGTTTATCACAGGCATGGAAACCAAGCCTGGACAAGGCTGGAAGCTGTTTCAGCTATGGCCATTAGCAACTCATTGAGAAAATAATCCTTCTGAATGAAGAAAGTCAGTGGTGCTTAAGACCTTGCTGGAGAACAAGCCTGGGAAGAGTTGAGAACCTGGGAAAAACTTGACTTCCAGACATGGGTTGGAAAGGTGGCAATATGTGAATTGGTCCTTGTTCCTCTATTATGACATTATATACGTAAGATCCAAATCTGTTCCTCTTCTCTGGTCTGCTGCAGTCTCTCAGCGGGGCAGGTTTTGTTCCCACTGGGAATATGCGGTCGTGTCTACAGACATCTATGGCTGTCATCACTGGAGGGGTGTGTGACTGGCATCTGATGTGTACAGACCAGGGACGCTGCTAAACATTCTACAGCCTGGAGTCCCTGGGACCCCCCCCGATTATCCAGCCCCAGTTCAAAATATCAGAAGTGCTAAGAATGAGAAGCCCTGGTCGGATGCAAATGTCAGTATGCTTCTCAGCTGGGGGAGGAGCGTTCCTGGCACCAGCGTTGGATGTAATGGGGATGGGCCATGGCTAATGAGGGCCCATCCGTTGGTAGGCAAATACAGAAGGAAATGTGATGGAAAGGCGAAAGGTCTGGGGGCCATAAATGAGCACACACACGGAGCTTCAGGCTAACCTCTCAAGGTAGAGAGAAGGAGAAGGGCAGAGTTTTTCATTTGAAGTCAACTCTTACTTATTTAAAAGCGATTTCCTTAAGCACATAATTATATGTTTATTTCCCTAAGGAGCTCCTGAGGCAGAGGAGACCCTGCTTAAATTATGGGGAGGGAACAGCACACAGGGCTTTAATGGGGTTAGAAAAATTTTCTGTCTCCTTCAAAGGAGCCTTGGGAGGAAGGTAAGAGCAGATTCTGCTTTGGCAGTGCAGAGGACACAGGGAGGAATAGACAGCAGAAAGGGCAAGGACGGGTCACATAGCACAGTCGAGCAGTACTGGCAAGGGGACACAACTCTCGGGCACAGCTTCAAGCCCCTCACCTCCTCCTGTGTGGGTGAGGAAAGAAAAGGGTCAAAGAAACAGGCCTTTCCCTCTTGCTGGGTTATGCCCTCCTCAGGAAAACACAGACATGCATACTCCCGGAGATGGTCTGGTTTGCATCATGGGGCAGAAGTGGGAGGGGCAAGGTGGATGGTGCGTCCATCCTTTGTCCTTTTCCCATCCTCGTCCTCGCAGCCTGAATGCCTGGGACCTTGCAGTTTCTTCTCTTTGGCTGATCTATTCCCCTGGGTGGGTTAGAGAGGCTCCAAAGAGACAGTTAAGGAATGGGTCCCCCAGACGAAACAGAGAAAGGGTTTCAAAGGAGGGCTCTTATATTTCTTGCTTAAAAAGCCTTTTGTGTAAGAGTGACCTGGATAATGTTGAGTTAGGGGAAGCAGGGAAGATGGAATGAAGTACAGGGGAGGGGCCTAGCTCTGGTCTTTGATAGGAGAGATGGAGGCTGTAGGGAACTTGACTGTCCCGCGTCTGGAATAGTAGAGATAGCCTTTAGTGTACATCACATGTGAAGGGAATGTCATTACCCTTCTCCAGAAGGCAGGTCTCCTGAGAGTAGGAGTCGTGGCTTATTTTGCTGAGTTGGCTCCACTTCTCACAGCACCTGGCTCACACAGGCATGCAGGGTTTCCCTCACTCAGTCCAGCCTATGACGGCAGAAGAGAGGGCACGGATTCCGACTGCCATTCTGGAAGAGTCTACTGGGTTCATGAATGGCATTTATCTTGTCTCTCAGAAAGTCTGAAGTGTGGTGCTCGAGGCTGGGTGGAGTCCAACAGGGGAGACGTGAAGATAACACCTGAGAAACATGGCCAAGATTCATAGTCCCAGAGTTATTTATTTGATCACTTAATAGCCACTCTATAACCACCAAGACGCAGTTTCAGCATCTGTTGGTCTGAGGCCGGGGATGACATAGGAGATGGAGGTGACAAATGAGCGGAGCTACCTGAGGCTGGTAAGAGGTGGCCAGCCCTGGAAGGGAAGGGCGAGGGGGAGGTGGAAGGGGAGAGGGAGAGAGAAACAGACAAGACAGAGAGAGTCCTCATCTGTGAGCATGATATGCAAGTCTTCTGCACCCATGAGAGGAACAAAGGTGGCTCAGGTAGGTCGGATGACCCTGCATAAGGGGTGATGTGAAGGGGGCACTGCCGGTGTGAGAGTGCAGCGGCCTGAGGCTGCTTGGAGGCCATGTGGCCAGGGACATGGGTCTCCTTCACTGACCAGTTCTCCTCTATCACACGTGGTCAGGGAACAGCACCTAGAATCCCATCATCCTCAGGGTGACAAAGGTGTGTGCTGGAGTCCTGACCTATGCTTCAGTTTCCTAGAAGTATGACCGGAGGCCTTTCTGAACTCTAGCCACCTCATCCAAAGAACAGAAGTGTGTTTTTTTTTTTTTGTCTTTTCAACAACCCAGATGTCTTGCTGTGTACATGCTATGCAGCGGTGATGAGCTCTTATCAATTATTACCTCATTTTCATGGGGTCTCGGCCATCCTGCCGGCCAGGTTATGGCTTTGGGGAAGGACTACTTTTGTCCAATAGGAGCCAGAGGGACCTGAAGGATGCAGTACTTTAGTCCACTCCCCTTCCTCCCTGGCCGCAGGAGTCGGGGAGGGGGAAGGGGGGGCTGCTGAATCCCTCATTTTGTTCGCTGGTAGAACTGGAAGACGGCCTTCTCCTGTTCATACGTCTCAATGGATCCTGGTCGCAGGCGCCGAATCTCAGCAATGGCATCTCCTGCGGCCAAAGCCCGTTCCTTCACCAGGTAGCAGGCCAGCATGGTGCCAGTGCGGCCAAAGCCTAGGGCACAGTGTACTCCAACAGCCTGTGAAGTGAAGACTGATAGAGTGGAGTCCAATGCCCTCCCCAATACTCCCCCGTCCTCGTCCTCGTCCTCGCCTGCACAGGACAAGAAGTGACATCAAAGCTGTGGGGGACTGTCCTTGCTTCAAGTGACTAGGAGGCCTCTGGAATGGCCGGTTCCAACTTGGGCTCCCAGCCTGCATCTCCTGGCCTCTATCTTGTGCTGTCTTGCACAGTACATCCAGCCACCTGTGGTGCTATTTTTTCCTGAAATGTGTCAGTCCAGACTGAGATGAGGTGCAAAATACTTACCAGGTCCTGAAGATGCAGCATGAAAAAGACTGAACATGCCTCATTAATAATTTGTTTCATATTGATTCTATGTTGAAATAATATTTTTGACTTATTGGATTAGTACAAAATTAACTTCACCTGCTTCTTTTTCATCTTTTTCTTTCTTTCTTTTTTTTTTTTTTAAACGTAGCTGCTAGTAAAATTTAAAATTACAAGTGTGTCTCTATGACATTTGGACCTCTAGTAAATGGGTTTTGAACCGATTCCATCGGACTTCGGCGCTTCCTGGACTCCTGGAAGTATTTCACTTGACTGTACTCTCTCCAGCCTACTTGGCACCACCTCTCCTAGCAGCATAGCTGACTTTAGTCAGGGGGTAAGTCCATCAAGCTCGCACCCCACTTAGCCCTGTCACCCCCGCAACCCCAGGCTCTCCCACTCCTTTCGAACTCCAGCCCCGGCCCCGCCCACTTATTTCCTTCCAGGCCCCGCCCTCTCGCTCTGGCTCACGAACGCGCTGACCTCTCCCCGGGCATTGGCCTCGTCCACGATCTTCACAAATTGGTCGATCTGTTCCGGGGACGGCGGGCAAAAGTCAGGGATGCGCATTCGGTGCAGCGTGAGGCCGGGACAGCTGTCACTGTGAGGGGGCCCGCGCTCCGTCAGGGACACCAGGTGCCGCACGCCTTGGTCCAGCAGGAACTGGTAGTGCGCGGGCAGCCGCGGCAACGCCAGCCCGGCCAGCCGTCCCGGAAGCACCCAGGAGAAGTTGGGGGGTTGCACGCCCATCGTGGGGGGGGGGAGGGCACTCAGGGCGAGGCTGGCCTTTCCTACTCTGCCGGGAGATCGGGTCACCCCCCTGGGGCTGGATTCCCGCCCCGCTCAGCACTTGCCCTAGCGGGCCACGTCGTCTCTCGGACCCGCCCCTGTGACGCTCCTCCCCACCCAGGGTTGGCTGAACAGCGAGGGCGGGGCTAAGACGGCTCCTAGGCCCGCAGAGAAGCCCTACAGCCCAACGGATGCGAGCAGGGCACTCGTTGATAGGCTGGGTTATCAACAACCAGCGTGATTAGTGCAGCGGGGAGTGAAGGCACTAAGGAAGCCTGGAGCCAATTAATTGCTCCTGTAGGGAAAACAGCCCAGGGCTGGGCTCTGCTGCTCCCTGGTGGTGCGTTGGAGTTACTGCACCGTGGGCCCGCCGTCCTGGCCTCCTCTTCGCAGTTTTTGTACAAGGGTTTAAGAAGTGATAGACAAATCTACTACTGCCTGGGCGCGGGTGTAGGTGGGTAATCTCTTTAATGACCAAGCAGTCATGGTTGGTGTCGTCTTGAGTTCTTGAAGAGGGAACTACTATGTTCCAGACAATAGAAAATTTCATTTTTCGTTTTTTGTTTTTTTTTGTTTTTTGTTTTTGTTGTTGTTGTTTTTTTTTTTCGAGACAGGGTTTTTCTGTATAGCCCTGGCTGTCCTGGA
>NC_034594.1:145219353-145222686 GCF_900095145.1 Mus pahari
CTCCCCTACCCACCCACTCCCACTACTTGGCCCAGGCCTTCCCTTGTGCTGGGTCATATAAAGTTTTCAAGACCAAGGGGCCTCTCTTCCCAGTGATGGCCAATTAGGCCATCTTCAACTACATATGCAGCTAGAGACACAAGCTCAGGGGGTACTGGTTAGTTCATAGTAATCCCATTTTAGAGATGAGAAAACTGAGGCACCGAGGAAGCTAAGGAAGATAACCATTCTCCAGAATCTCTCTCTTTTAAAAAAATATTTATCTTATGTATATGCATACCCGGTAGCTGTCTTTAGACATACCAGAAGATGGCATCTCATCCTATTACAGCTGGTTGTTAGCCAACATGTACTTGCTTGGAATTGAACTCAGGACCTCTGGAAGAGCAGTCAGTACTCTTAACTGCTGAGTCATCTCTCCAGCTCCGAAATCTCGTTTTAAAAATTATTATTATTTTATGTACGTTGGTGTTTTGCTTGCATGTGTATTCGTGTGAAGGTATCAGAACTCCCGGAGCTGGAGTTACAGACAGCTGTGAGCTGCCCTGTGGGTGCTGGGAATGGAACCTTCTGAAAGAGCAGCCGGTGCTCTGAACTGCTGAGCCACTGCTCCGGCCCCCTCTCCAGAATCTTTTCATAGCACACTTTCCTACAGTCATCCAGGAAATGACAGCCATCTTCACATTCTTCCAAACATCATTTTGTTTAAAATCCTGGGTATGTTCTTAACCAGGGGTCTAGGGAAGTTGGTTACTGTGGCCAGGACCATACTAACCTAAGCCCACAACACCTGGGTGTGAAGACATCCTACCCTCCCTTGGTTGCTGGTCATTAGGGTGAAAATCTGGTCCTTGGGAGCCATAACAAGTCAAGATTGACTACTTGTCTCTTCAATGGGCCAATTAAATAAACCTGCTAGTAAAAGCGGGAGGTGGTTTATTCAGTGTGCTACATTAGTAAGAGAAATGAGGAGGTCCAGTCCCTACCAAGTCTATCTTTAGGGACCCAGTATGGGGATTAGGCTTAAGTAGAAGGTAAGAGTTATGTATAACAGTGTTCCTGGTCAAGGTGTGGTTCTCCATGCTCCCATCATCCTAGCCAATGCTTTAGTCTCTCATTCAAGGAGACAAGTCATCAGAAAGAACATGTGAAATGTCTCTCTGGGAGACAAGCTCCCCATCTCTCAAACACCAGGCTCCCAGCCTTTTCCTTCTCCAGCGTGAGACTCTCGGGGAAATTCTAGGGTCTTGGAGTCCATTGTTCCAGCAACTGGGCAGCTGGAGGGCTGTCCATAGCTTCAGCAAAATGGAAGGATTTCTCCCTTCCAAGGTGGAACGGCCTGCTCTGGCTCAGTGAGAACACACTTGGATGGCAGATAGCTGTGTCTGGAAGGAACATTTCCAGGAACTGTCCATGTGAGCAGATCACTTCTTGGATTCTCTGCCTTCTCTGTCCATCTTCCACGTGTCAGGGAAGAACTTCCCACGTTTCTCTTGGCCCTTCCGTGCACATCTCTTATCTCCTTCCTACCCAGCTCCAAGCCTGTCTTCACCGGTGGGAAAACAGTCTTTTGAGAAACAGATTCTCCTCTCTTTCGAACCCCTAAACTGCTATGAGTATGTCCTCTCTCCTGTGGGTCTCTGAGGCTGAAAGCCCATTCATCATCCTCATTCCTACGCAGACTTGCCTATGGAAAGGCCAGTTAGCTCCTAGCGAAGACTTGCTCTCCCTTGTCTGCTCATCCTTCATCCTTCATCTTTCAGAGAGAGAGAGAGAGAGAGAGAGAGAGAGAGAGAGAGAGAGAGAGAGAGAGAAGGGCTCAGGGTCTATGTCTGAGCTGTGTCCCATTGCAGGTGTCGCCTTTAAGTTTCTGTCCCAGCTGAGGGTTTCTGTAAGAAAAGTCACTGCTGGGCTCTGGCTAGACTCCCAGCAACCTCTGCAGTCCCTTACACAATGTCTACAGGATCTTTCTTGTCTGTTTAGGGTTATCTGGGCCCCAGGAGGGTTTAGGCTCTGTGTACTCTGATCTTCCCACTGTGGAAGTTACTTTGTTGAGCCAGAGTTTCCTGTTTTCGTTGGAACTAAGACTGATTTGTTGAATCTTTTATTTTTACTGGAGTCTGGACGTAGTGTTCAAAAATGTTAAGTAAATGGACTGAAAAAATAAAGAGAATGCATTGGCAAGGCATACCCCAAGACACTGGGAGTCTCCAGGGTGTTTGTGGATTCTTCAGTTGCATGGGGACTGTGTTGAATATTATGTATAACTTCTTTTAAAACTTAATTTTTTACTGTAATTTAATTCACACACTAAAACATGCAACAAATACACACCCCAGTGAATTTTTACATGTGTACACACACACAACTACCAATTAAAGTAGATAAGGGACATTATCCTATACAGTTTATTTGTTGAATTTATGCTTTTATTTTTCTGAAAGGCTTAAAATTAAAAAAACAGTTTCATATAGAGTATTGTAATTATTTTTGTCCCTATGTTACCCTCTCATCTCCCTCCTGCAGACCCTTCCTTTTGGGCCTCTCCTTTTAAGAAAGTGATTGTCCAATTACTATTTTCATAAAGGAGCAGGTTTCTTGGTCTTTACTGGGGGCAATCCCTATGGCATGCACCTGTATTGATAGATAGTATGTGCACATTTGTGTATGTGGGTATGTGTGTGGGACATGTTTTTGGGGAACAATAAGATTTGGTAACTTCCTCAATTTTGAGGAACTTTTTTACACACTTGGGGGGATTTAGACACAGATATAATTATTCCCAGAATATGTAATAGAGTACTAAGCTTCTCATCAAAGCCATTGCCAATATCTGACAATCAGATAATATACAGTCAAAAGCTAATTGTGCAATAAAATTAACAAGCATGAAAGAGGTCTTGGGGGGGGGGCGGGAGCGAAGCTGGGGCTAGAACCTCAAGATGTTTCCAAAGGCAGACTCTTCCTTTTCCATTTAGTTTTCTGTTTATTCAGAAGTTCAACAGAATAGTTGTAGTACATCCTAACTACCCCTTCTCTCATCAATAATAATACTTTACAAAATTCTTTTTGTGTGCATGTGTGTGTATGTGTGTGTGTGTGTGTGTAGGCCTGTCTTAGTTATTTTTCTATTACTATGATAAGACATCATGACCAAGATGACTTATAAAATGAAGCGTTAGTTCAGTGGTTTCAGAGGGTCAGAGTTCATGACTATCTTGTAGGCATGGCACTGGAGTAGTAGCTGAAAACTTACATCTCATTCCATAAGCACGAGATGCTCTCAAACACACACACACACACACACACACACACACACACACACACACACAC
>NC_034594.1:145223188-145227641 GCF_900095145.1 Mus pahari
TTTTTTTTTTTTTTTTTTTTTTTTTTTTTTTTTTTTTTTTTTTTTTTTGTAGCCAGTAGGCTGTTGCTGAAATGGTTGTCTATAACTTCCTAGGTTTGGTCACAAAAACTTGGATACTTGGATTTCTCCTTATTCTTCCTTGGAAGAAGATTTTTCATGGGAAATCTTGTGGGGAGGTCAACTGCCACGTGATAAGGATGTGGGGAGATGTCTGTAAAGAGGACCAGAAGCCTCTGATTTTCAGGCAAGCTTGTGCGTTAACTATTCAGGAACTGGATCCCTCCAGCTCCAGTCAAGATTTTAGGAGGCTTGTACAACATCTTGATTATAGTCTCATGGATTGCCTGGCTCGAACCATCTAGCCGATCCTGTTCTGAATTCCTTACACACAGACGCCAAGTCAATGAATACTTCTTGTTTAATCAAAAATTGAGGGGATTTATTGGGTAGCAACAGGAAACTACTACAGATGAAAGTATTATTTTAAGGAAAGAAGAAGATGAATTGCCAATAGGTACAGGAATGAAAATAAAAACAAAGGGGGAAAGGCACACCAAAAAGCAGTTGTGTTATGAGTGGGTTTTGTGAGAGGTTAATGCAAAATTTTCACATCTGGTGAACTTCATTTAGAGTAATCAACTAGAGTAGTTTGAGTAAATTGTGTGTGTGTGTGTGGTGTTGGAGGTAAAGGTTTATACAGTATTTGGACAGCTAGGGATGAGCTATAAATTACTTTGCCACTAGCCATGTGCAGGATGTGAACAATCACAATGCATTGCTCCTAACCAGACACGGTCCCTACAAACGAATGCTGACGCTGTCCTGAAACCTATTGGCTCTGTGTCAGCTGGGGATGTAGAGGTTTGTGGTGGTCTGGGTGTGGCCAGATCACCTTGGACATTTTAATACAGACCTATCCACCAGATGGCACTGATAGCTTTTCCTTGTTTCTCTCTCTCTCTCTCTCTCTCTCTCTCTCTCTCTCTCTCTCTCTCTCTCTCTCGTCTTGCTGAAAATGTATGATTTGTATACTGTTGCAGAACATTCCCCAGCTGAAACCTCACCCTTTGCTAGCTGATTTCTGTTTCTTTTCTTTCTTCTTCTTCTTCTTTTTTTTTTTTTTTTGCATTTAAGATGCTTATAATTATATTTTCGTTTTAGATCATTCCAAGAGCTTTAAATTGGGATGCTGGGGGATAGCGTCTTAGATCAGATGTTATTATGTGAGGTGGAGGTAAGGAAGTAGATGGGAGAGGCAGGCTTTAATGTCTGTAAAGCTATTTTAAAAAAAGGCATATAAAGGCAGAATCAAGAGGGAACACAGATAACAGTCCCTTTTGCTACAAAGGCCATCTTGGTGGGCTCTCCTATGTTTACCTTCAATGTGCTTGGAGTTCAGATGAAAAGCAGCCCAGCTGGCATTTTGATGCCAGCCTGTTGAGATTCCCAGTGGACGATACAGCTACAACCTGTAACTGGAAGTCTAATCAATGGAGCTATGACACAATCAACATTTCTTTAGCAATTGGGTTTGTGGCCCTTTGTTCTGCAACAATAGAAAACTTCCAGATTTCCTTCTTACTTATTTTACTAATTATTCATATTCTGGCTACGATAATGTTAGTAGATCCTAAATTGCTATATTGTTTCTTGTCTTTTCACTTTATTTTAAGCCTTTTAATTCCCAAAGCGGTACCCACACTGGTTCATTTTTATTTGAAATTCAACAAAAATAGCCAATCTATGAGGCTCACACAGCCTGATTCCCCTGGGGCTTCCCAAAGCCCTGCTCCTCACCAGGCTCTTTCCTATTAGGCTTCTCCTTCCCATTCGTGCTTCTCCCTCCCAGTAGTGCGTCTCCTTTCTGTCAGTGCTTCTCCAGCTCTGACCTACTACTGACATCACATGGTACTTGTGAGAAATTCAGACTCTCAGTCTCCACCAAGGCAGCGTTCATCAGTATCACCTCTCTAGAGCTGAGAAAAGACTGAGCAGATCTGTGGGCAGAGGAGGCAAGCAGCAGCAGCAGAGGTGGGGGGGGGGATGGGCACTCACCGACACTTAGAGAGTCTAACTGGCCTGGATGGAAGCCCAGGGCCAATTAGAAATGCCTAACAGTACGAGTTAGAACAATCTATTGGCTGTAGGTACAAGTTAGAAAGAGAGCCAAGAAAAATATGCTTAAATGTACATGTGTTTTTCCTGTTTTTGTTCCAAGGAAGGGCTTGGTTCCTAGATTTCCTTTCTGGGGGAATTCTTGAAACATCACTCTCTGCCCTCTTCCCTTTTTAACCACATTCCAGGCATGGCAGAACTACCTTGGTTGCAATCCAATTTACAAGCGCCCTGCTTCCCCACACTATGAAGGAAAGAGAGAAGGAGCCATGGGCCACTTAGCACACCACACCCTCTTTTCCTGTCCCAGGGCAGATCTTCTCATCCAGACTCCGTCTTTCCAGAACCTCCTGAGGAATCATCTGCCTGTCTGCCTCTGGACTGGCCTTCTCTAGCCTGGCTTTACAAATTTCCCTTTTATGATGATGACCTCATAGAATACAGATCTTGACCTGTCGTCCAGTACTCTGCATGTTGTATTGCCTTCCAGAGACCCCTTTATATACTTACTGATGGACATGTACGCCCTGCAGGCTGAGGTTCTTATTTTTCTCTTCAGCTTTATCTCACAACAGTCTCTTGTAACCTTCCCATCACCCAGAATTGCACGGGTCCTCCGAGAAGCAGGGTGCTCCTTCCTGATTTGCCCAACTGTGTCCTGCACCTGCTCCCCTTTCTTTTAGCTTGCTGCAGCCCTGCATCTATCTCAATGTTCAGTCTGGAGGCAAACCGAGTATCCCAGGAAGGCTACTTTACCATGCAAGACTTACATACTCTTCCGAGCTTCTGTGTATCTCTATACATCTGTGGTTATAGCTTAGTGGTAGAGCTTGCCTAGTGTGTGCAAGGTCCTAGGTTCAAACCCAGACCAACTGAGTTTTATTATATATTTAGACCATTTAGGACTTGAAATAATACTCTATACAAGCAAGTATTGTAAAGGAATTAAGGAACATTTATAAGAAAAGCAGACCAGGCAAAGAGGAGCCAATCTAAGCAGCCCAGGTGTGGAAGGAAGCAATGTAAGGCGTTTGAGGTTTATATACCTGTTGGATGAGCTGCTCAGCAAAGGTCACAGATGAGCCTGGCCCGTAAGGCTCAAGTGAGATGCTCTCAAAATCATTGCCTGCAAAGGATCCCATTGTAAATTTCAAGGACTTCTGGGAAATTCCCACCAATTTTCTCAGCCTGCAGTACCTGAGGTGGGAGTCTCAAGAAATGGACTTGGGTGCTTTGAACATGTTATCTCTATTTGCTGTCCTCTGGAAAATAATATTCACCTTTCTTTTCTTCTGCAATGAGCATCTCTAGGGAGGGAAGAGGACATTTAGAATGTCCTCAGTGTCACCTCCATGATAGAGAGGCCTTAGGAATTAATGACATTGATGGTTCAATTTCTAAGAGACTTTCCCAAAGCACCATACTTTGGTAGCCACCTTTCTCCCAGTCTCTATATATGATGCACATATAAAACTCCCTCCGCACTGTGCTCTCTCTGCCTGCGATTCTGCATACATTTCTCCCTCTGGCTCCTTGAAGGTTTAATGAGCCTGCTTCTCCACTTTTTAGAGCAAGGATTCCAAGCACTGGTTTGATGACACCCTGGAGTGTCTTCATTTATCTCAGGGGGTGCCTTGAAATTCACAAAACAAGATTAATTTAAATTCATTTTCGTTTAAAAAAGTAAACAGACATTATATAGTAATTACAGGTACAAATGTGTGTGTTGAAATCAAACTAATAAATGCTTGCCTTAGAGAGAAATCAAGAGGATGGGGGTGGGATTGCAAGAGAATATAAAGGTGGTTTAGTCTGTGTGTTTTCTAAAACACCCCTTCCTTTATCTTATTTCCAGGTTGATCAAACTTAGTCACGTTTCTGTGTTGGAAGTGAGGGATGGTAGGTATAAAAGCCCCTAGGACTATGGTCCAGCTTCTGTGCCTTTCTTAGGCTCTGGCATATATAGGCCCTCACGAAGCACAGTTTGATTGGCTGAGTTGGATTGGGATACAGTGTGATGGGTGAGGAAGATACACATCTCAAGAGAAGATCCAGATCTGGGGTGTTGGCAGACATCCTTATGTAAGAGGGCTATGGGGACACGCGTTGTTACAAACTGCTGTAAGATGAAGCTGAGGAGAGAACTAAGAACTTCATCCCTCAGGGCTTACGTGTCAATCAATAGGTGTATGGGGTGGTGGTGGGAGTGGTGATAATGATGGTAGTGGTGGTGGTGGTGGTGATGGTGTCTAATAAGTTACAGAGAACTGGCCAGGTTAAGATCCGAATTCTATGAGGTCACCAGGGCTACATAAATATAGACAGCTGTAGAGGTGGT
>NC_034594.1:145228224-145235695 GCF_900095145.1 Mus pahari
TCCTCCTCCTCCTCTTCCTCCGCCTCCTTCGCCTCTGCCTCCTTCGCCTCTGCTGCTGCCTCCTCCCCATCACCACTACCATGACAGTAGGCTTCACATGGGAAAGACTAATAGATTAAAAATATGGAAAATATTAGTGCCCCCCTCTAGTCCCAAAGAATAAGCTTAGGAACGCCTTCCATTGTTTCCTAGATTGGAGTAAGAACATCATTTGCTGGAGCTAGAAACATTGGCAGAAGGTTAATTGAATAACAAGCAAGCCAACAAACAGAACAAAAAGCTACTATGTACAAATTGAGTTCTCAGAGAATCCCCTTGTTACATTTTGATGGAATAATCTGCAGCATGGGGGAAAATGCAAGCATACATGAGTTATTAAAATCATACTTGGTAGCAAGAGGAAATTGTGTCTTTGGGCACAGCATTTTATGGCTTATCAATCCTAGAAAGCAAGGTACCGTTAATCAAATGCATTCATCATTATCCACTACTGCTGATAAAAAAAAAAAAATCTCAACTTGTTCTGGACAAAATGATTGATAGGAAGAGAAATTTTGAAGCAATTAAATAAAGACACATTCCTGATTCTCTTTATTTTAATGAAAACTAAATATACCTATATCTTCACATGGGAAGACAAATCAAGTCTAACATCCAGGCTCAGCCAAACTCAAATACTGGTTTTGAAATTCCAATGATTCTAATCTTTTTTTTCTCCTGTTCAAATACTGAAGGGTTGCCTTCATATGATCATTCAGATGTTCAAACAGTGATTTAGGACGAAAAATTTGTGCATTCATAGAGAATTTATTTCTTGAATTGGTATGGCTGTAGAAAATGCACAGAGAATGTGCATTTGAAATTTTGATGCTAGAAGTATCCTCGGTCATAAAATACATAGGATTCATAAGAACATGGGAAGATGGTAGTTAATGATTCATATTGTTGTAAGTCTTTTGTTCTAAGACTGTACACAGGATCAGTCTTAGTCTTTCTGGTCCTTGTGTTTCTAATATCTGTATGTCTTCAATTCAGTTAAACAAACACAGAAAATATGCACAGGTGAGTAAGTTGTTGGCTTATATGCTTGAGTGGGAATCCAGGAAAAAGCATAGATTTTGGCACTACAGTGGACCGTTATTGCAGTGACTCTCATAGACATACCCTTTGTTATTCTCACCCTTACATCTTGACCACACCAGTACTGGGGTCATCCATGTGACCTATTTTGGCTAATGTGACATCAATAAATGAGGTGGAAGCAGAGGTCAGGTAAACGTGCACACTGGGACTCAGCATCTCAGAAACCTGAGGCCACTATGTCACAGATCAGCCCAGAACTGAAAAACCTCATTATAGTGTGGAGAGACCAACTAAGCTCAGTCTCCAAGGGCTCCCCAGAGGGAAGCAGCTCTAGCAGAGATCCAGGCTTGACCAGCAGAAGGACGTAGCTCATAGAATCAAGGCAAATGAATGGAGGTTAAGTCAGGAAGTTTGTTGGGGCATTTAAAAAAATTTTTTTTTTTTGTGTGTGTGTTTACCATGTGCAAGTTGGTACCCATAAAACCCAAAAAAGGGTGATGGATCCTTGCATCTGAAGTTACAGGGGATTTTTAGGTACTTGATTTGAATGCTGGGAATCCACATAGGTCTTTGTCAAGAACATCAGGTACACTTAACCATGTACCAATCGCTCCATAGCATATGTCGTATTTTTTTTTTTTTACAAAACAATATAAATCATAAAAAACAGTGCCTGGAAGTAGTGTGTTGCCATATCAAAACTCAAAGTGGCATAACCTCCCCTTTAGGACTGAGTGGGTGGCAGAGGCAGCAAGTGGGTGTTAAGGGAACCTGATGACATGATAGAGAATTGCTTGTAGAGGCTGATAAAGTGTGGATCACATGATGTTGTAGAGGAAATGCCCATAACACTGTCACATCCAGGAATGGGGGAGGCAGAACATGCATTCAGTCAACTGTGGATTCATCTTTAAGGGGGTTTCCACCTGCAATGCTGTAGGGGTCAAACTGCCTTTAGATGGTTACATATGATAGGCTATGTACATGTAATAGGAAAACAGAGATGAAGTATGGAAAGAACTCAGTTTCTAGGAAAGACTTAAGGCAGATATGAGGGTCCAGGAGATATGAGATTGGGAAATGAAACTTACATAATTTTGGCATCTTCAGCTGACAACAGATTCTTTAAAGACGATCTTGGGACAGAGTTGAAACCACAGGCATAACAGAAAGATTTAAGTCCCTAGAATCCTTTAAGGTGATGCTCAAGGGACGGAGAAGTCCTCTGAGAACGTAAGGGCATTCCCCACAGCGCCTTGATATGTTGACAAAGTGGAGGCCTGTCTCAAAAATGCTTGTGGAGATAACTTTTCTCTAATGTATTCGACTATAACTTGAGATGTAGGAAGTCATAAAAATTTTAAGAGAATCAGATTCATTTAGACTAAATAGTGCATGGGAGATTCAAAATGAGAAGAGACAAGGATTTAGGAAAATCGTTTAGCCACCAACACAGGGTGTTTTCATTTGTGAAAAAGCCATTTTAGAGAGCAGCAGACCCAACCATGTCCAGAGAGTAAAACTGTACTCCTCTTTCATGAGCGTGTGATTGGATTTCAGAATTGCTGTGGACTGGTGATGGGTATGTGGCTTCCTGCTGCTCCTTCACAACTGTGTGATGGGTGCATAAGAAACAGATAACCTATTGCTTTAGGTCATAGGTCAGTGAGAGAGAGAGAGAGAGAGAGAGAGAGAGAGAGAGAGAGAGAGAGAGAGACAGGGACAGAGACATAGAGAGACAGATAACATGACCTTGATCTGTCTCAGTTTGACTCTCTCCCCAAGGACCTTTGAGATTAGGTGCACCTTGAAACTGAGTCCATGTGGCTGTGCACACCACTATACCATCAATGCTGCACATTAGAATATATTCTTTGGGTTCTGCTGTGACCCAGATGGTATGACTTACAGAATCATGAACTATAATAATGCGATAATAAAAGTTTTTTTGCCTTAAGCTACTACCTTTGGAGGATTTATTATGCAGTGACCTGCCACTGACACAGGAGTCCATTGCTAAGAATCAAGTTATATCTAATAAGCTGGAGGATGCTGTTGACTTGCTTGAGTTAACTGAAACCCATGGATACTTTCTCTTGACAGGTTTGTGGGAAAAGGTGAAAGACAGATAGGATTCTAAAAAAATGCATTGCAGGCATCCAGAGCTTTGTGTAAAGACCCTGAACAACGGACCAGTCCTCAATCAATGTGTGACAGAAGAGGACGAGAACAGGCTATGAAACAAGCAGACCTGGTTTGAATTCTAATCCTATTGGTTAATTTTGGGCAAGTACCTATTGTCTCATAGTCTTGTAAAGAGGTGTTACTCACAGGATTAACTGATATAATGTACAAAAGTGTTCTGTACATAGCCTGGCACATGCTTTCTACGTGTTGATTCCATATGTTTGTATTTGCTCTGTCCACATGTTTCACTGAGGGGCCACTGGAACAGCAGTGCCAGGCTCAGTGTAACAGGGAACATGGCCTCAGAGACCTGCCAGCCAGCACCTGGGACAGAGTGGAGGCTCTGAGTTGATTCACCTTTGTCACACGTGCTTTCACCACAGAGGGCACTGACTCTGTCCCTACAATTCCCTCCCTCTCATTTGTCAAAATAATTTGTCATGGTCCCACTTCTTAGTAGTCTTGCTAAGGATTCTTCTTGTCCTTTAAGTGACTCATAAATATGAATTCTATTCAGAGGTAGAATCAATGACCAAGACACAGAATGGAACATGTTTCTTTTAAGAGGAAATAATCATAACCTCTTGGCCCTGGAGGTGACCAACCAGGCAAGGAAGTGAATTGTCACTCAAATAGAATGATGTCAAAAGAACAAGCCAGAGGTACTCTTAGGCTCCCTACCCTGGACATTTATAGAGCTAGCTATAAATGTCCAGGGTAAATGTTGGTGGTATCATGGCCAGTTGGAAGAACTCTAGAAAGGAAATAATCCATCATTTAGGTTCTTAAAATGTAGATGACCCATGGGAGTCAGGGTATTTTACCAGACTGCTTGCCCAATGCACTTGCTGATTCTTTTGGGTCATCTTGAGATGGAAGTCTTTATGTCCTACCCGTTGGGGTTATTATTTTCATTATTTATTTATTTATTTATTTATTTATTTTTTTGGAGACAGGGTTTCTCTGTGTAGCCCTGGCTGTCCTGGAACTCACTTTGTAGACCAGGCTGGCCTCGAACTCAGAAATCCACCTGCCTCAGCCTCCCAAGTGCTGGGATTAAAGGGGTGTGCCACCACTGCCCGGCAGGGTTATTATTTTAAATGCAATATATATATGTATTTATTTTTATTTTAATTTATGTCTATCTGACTCTTCTTCCTCTCCCTCTCTCCTTCTCTCTCTCCCTCCCTCTTTCCCATCTGTCTTTCTCTCTTTCTCTCTCTCTCCCTCTCGTGTGTGTGTGTGTGTGTGTGTGTGTGTGTGTGTGCGCGCGCGCGCGCGCGTGCACGCATATGTTTTTAGGTACCTGAGGATGCCATAAAAGGATGCCTGATCTCTTGGAGCTGGAGTTACAGTGGGTTGTGTGCCAGCGGACATGATTTCAGGGAACTGAATTCTGTTCCTCTGCTAGAGTCTCTCTTAGGTTTGTTTTGAGTTTTAGTTAGTGCTTTTAATGAAAGTTTATTTTTATTCCCAATCCTCACAGCCACTCCCTACTGGAAATACTATTTCTCTTGCTTTATAAGTGATTTTTGTCTCAGACACCTGGAAGTGAGTCTGTTTGACTTCAAGGATTTCATCCATTACAGCAGTACAGTGGTGGGGAACACGGCAGTCTCAGAGCCTTTTAGTCTAGGAATAACTGAATTGATCTTTGGGCTAGGTGGTCTCTGTTGTTGAGTGCAAGTGTCACTTCTTCATAGGATGCTGCTGGTATGGTAACAAAGACCTCTGAGAATTCTACCAGAACTGCTTATATTCTGCTCCAATTTGGGCTGTGGTCTTAAAATATATTATTAATTTTATCTACTAAACCCTATTTCCTCTTGCTTTAAATTTTTTAATGGTTGCTGCGTAGTCCGTGATGACCCTGAACGCTTGCTTTTTAAAGGGGATTCTGTTACTCTATCCACCCACAGTATCATTCTTTTGGTGGGCTTCGCATTGAAATGCCTTTCATAAACAATAGTGCAGATTTTTCTGGGTTTAAAAAATTTTAGGAGAAACACATTGGATTTAGGTACAATATTGTGCCAGTGACCATGCTCTTTATGCTGTGTTAAGAGGTATTTTAGGAGCTCTAAGGTTGCATATAAATTTAATTTGTTATTTTTGATCTTCATGCATAAAACTACTAATGAACTGGTGTAGCATCAGGGTTTGTCAGAAATCAGTTCGGACACAAACTGAATAGTTTAGAAGAACAATGTACGAAGGCCCAGGCAGGATGGAGAAAAACCTTCAAGGGCTTTTAATAGCGGGGAGACATTGTTCCTCGCAGGCCTGAGTGATCAAAGGGAGTAGGGGATTAGTGCAAACCAGAGAGCATAACTATATTAAGAACATTGCCCGACACGAGCTATAGCCTTTAGTTAAGGAATGCAGCCAACCCATGGAGGCCTGGCAGGGAGGGAGCTGGAGGGACAGATACTCTAACCTTCTATTTTCCCATCCTCTAAATCTCCTGCTGGGGCTTCCCCTTGGCAGAACTCCTCCAGAAGGGAGAGGGCAAGGGAACCTGCAGATGCATCTCATACAAGTCAGCCTCCAGAGGCATGGAATGATGTAAGAATGGTGGAGCAGCTATGGGGGTGGTGATGAAGTGCAACGTTCATTGCAGCTGGATGCAAGATTACTATTCTTATACACCATTTGAGCTTAGGCCACACGAGTTTCTGGGAATGGTCCGGCAATAGATCAGATAACAATTCTAGTTATCCGTCTAGTCTTTGAAAATCTGAACTGTGTTCTGACTCTGCTTCTTCCAGTTCCTTTGAAATTTGTAATCTTAATGATTTGAAACAACTTGGACATGATCTAGCCGTGTGCACCCCTATTATAAGAAGTATAAAAATAACTATTCTCTATGCTGGTGATATAATTTTATTGTCACTAACCAGAAATAGACCTTTTATCTTACTGGAAAATAGAATGGCTCGAATTCAAAATTTCTAAATTCAAAATCATCATTTTTTGGCAGATAGCACTTATGATTTAATTGGCTAATATCTAGTAATTATATCTGGTGAGCTAATTTTTTCAGCTATATCTCAGGACATTTTGCAATCTTTTTCCCCCCTCTAGTGTAGGGTCTCTAAAGTAGATTTTTTTGGGGTGTGTGTGTGTATTATTGACATATGTTTACTTTGGGGAATAGCCTGAGGAATCAGTGAAATCTATTTCACATTTTTTTTTTCTTTTTAAAGATTTATTTATTTGTTATATGTAAGTACACTGTAGTTGTCTTCAGACACTCCAGAAGAGGGCATCAGATCTCCTTACGGATGGGTGTGAGCCACCATGTGGTTGCTGGGATTTGAACTCTTGACCTTCGGAAGAGCAGTCGGGTGCTCTTACCCACTGAGCCATCTCACCAGCCCCTATTTCACATTTTTATTTAGTCACAAACCACACAGCATACATTCCTGTTCAGTAAATGTTGGTCAAGTGAAGGAGTGAAAGAAGGAACTACACATCTTTGTACTTCCCTGGCTGTCCTGGAACTCACTTTGTAGACCAGGCTGGCCTCGAACTCAGAAATCCGCCTGCCTCTGCCTCCTGAGTGCTGAGATTAAAGGCGTGCGCCACCACGTCCGGCTTCTTCACTCTTTAAAGGAAATAGCTTTTAGGAAGCTGGCTGAAGGCAAACCCTTGTCAGAAACCTCCATATGGAAGAGGGCTGGCCAGCTGTGGGGGGCTTGTCTAGGAGACCCCATTCCTCTTAAGGGAGGAGAGCCTACTACTTGCTTGGTTAAGTCTTAAGAAGTGTGGACTATCCCTCACCCACATGAATTATTCTTGTTCAATTTTTAAAGTTAGATATCTCTCCTGCCTAGTACCTACTGAAGCTTAGTTAGAGTGGGAAAGCAATTTGGATTGACAGCTGAAGGATGCATTCTTGGTTCCTTCATTGTAAATCTGCATTGTCCAGGAGAACTTATTTCGTATTATTTTATTTGTTCATTAATTAATTTATTTTTTTTGCTGCTTATTTTTTATTTTATTTTATTCGATATTGTCTTTATTTACATTTCAAATGCTATCCCAAAAGTTCCCTATACCCTCCCCCTGCCCTGCTCCCCTACCCACCCACTCCCACTTCTTGGCCCTGGCGTTCCCTTGTACAGGGGTATATAAAGTTTGCAAACCTAGGGCCTCTCTTCCCAATGATGGCCGACGAGGCCATCTTCTGCTACATATG
>NC_034594.1:145235715-145238270 GCF_900095145.1 Mus pahari
CCTTCAGCTCCTTGGGTACTTTCTCTAGCTCCTCCAATGGGGGCCCTGTGTTCCCTCCTATAGATGACTGTGAGCATCCACTGAGAACTCTTTTTTGGGTGACAGAGAGAGATGTTTCTTATTTGTGGTTCACAACATGATAGAACCAAGAGTGGGTATCTACAAAGCTGCTGAAATTGGCTGTTGAAACAGAATAGGTTTTAGAACTTTTTTATTAAGACATCTTAAAATTAATTTAAACTTAAGTTTCAGTTAATTATTGTAGCTAGGTAACTTTAATTAACCTAATGCCAAATTACAATTAATTAAGTCTAATTTAAGTTTAAATATCTATGCCAGTAGATACCATATTTGACAGTATAACTCTAGATATTTTATGTTTTATCCCTAGATTATGTTAGAATATCCCTTCATTTGATTTTTCAAAAGAATCACATGTTGTTTTGAAATTTAAATTTTTAGGTTTTACTTTTATCGATGACACAGGATCTCACTCTGTAGCCCAGGCTGGTTTTCTATGCTGCTTCAACCTTCATTGTATGAGGGTTGTAGTCATGTGCTACCACTGCTGTCAAGAGTAGCATGTATCGATTTGCAAATGCTTACTTTCTCATTTATGAGAGCTTTAAAAATGTTCTCATACTCTTAGACATTCCTCCACAGAGTGTCTGAAGAATAATTCCACTTCCCTTGAACAGAAGCTGGTCCTGGTGGTTTTGTTTCTAGCAAGTAGAATGTGACAGAGGTGACAGTATGGTTTGGGAGGTTAACTCAGGCCTAGGAAGCTTCCTTGCCCCTCCTCCCCACCCCCACTCTCCTCCTCCAAGCTAATCCAAGCTAAGCACTCTTATGAGAATCCTAGCTCTTCTGAGGCTACCAAGGCTACGCAGTTATTTGGAGAGATCACTCAGTGGTACCGGGGTAGGAAGTCTAACTCGCAGCCTCTAGATGTTTTAACTTTCTCAAGTCATGCTTCAAGTTATTTTAGGCATAGACACTATCTGATTGTAGCTTCCCAACAGACCCAGAGAGAGAACTGCTTAGCTGAGCCCGGTTAATCTCCTGTGAGGTGATATAAAATACTTGGTATTACTTTGTGCCACCATTTTGAGCAACACCATTGTAAAGCAACAGCCAGAGTGATCCCGTGTGAAAGAATTGTGCAGGACACAGATCTGTGAAGCCCAGGAATGCTCATCATTGTTTGGTCTGTGGTTTTTATATTTTGAGAAAAGGTCTTGCTATGTAGTCTTGGCAATCCTAGTACTCACCATACAGTCTCGAGTGGCCTTGAACTTGAAGCAATTCTACTCCAGCCTCCTGAGTGCTGGCGTTCTAGGCCTGGGCTTCCACCCCTAGGTTCCGTGGATGACTTCAAAGGTCAAGTACATCACATTAACTTACCTTGGATATCAGGAAGTTCTGATCACCTCACGTCGTTTTAAAAACTGGATTACAATTTTTATTTTTGTGATGGTCTTGTCATTTTTCCTAGGTTAGTCTGGAAGTCCTGCTTCTAGTGTCCTTCTCTAACCTCCTTAATGCTGAGTTTACAGATGTGAGCTACCTACCACTCACAGTGTCCTTTTGTGTTAATACCTTTTCTGTGTAGCTGTTTGCAAGCTCAGGAATGAATTAATCAGCCAGTTTTGTAAGAAAATAAGATGAAAAAAAATTCATCTGTGTGGTTCTTCTTTCTTATCTTATTCTTCCTTTGGCAGTCTTTAAAACAGAAAACTCACCTCAGTGGGAGTTAAGCCACTTTGGAGGATGGAGATCAGTCATGTAGGGGGTCTTTATTAAGCCAGTGTGTGGTGTGAGCTGGCTATGGAGCTGGGAGACTCTCCAGGGGCCTTTTCCATAAGAGGAGATCTTCAAAGTGACTTTCCAGGTGGGCAGAGATGGTGAGAGTAGCAAGATCTCAGGCCTGGTGAAGTTCACGCAGGCGCCTCTCAGTGTGGTTCTCCGGCAGGGGGCGTCTCTGAGCCTAGTCATTTGGGGATGGGATGGAAACAGAGAGACTAATAAGGTCCAGCAGCGGAGGGATGGACCTTTCAGGTTATTAGTGGTGCAATAGTAGGAGTGTTTAAACACAGGGCAATGTAAATCATAGAACAGATTCAAATTAAGCTTTGTGATTTTTTTTTTTCCCTTGGCAATGAAAGATCACTTACCGTTGGGGAAATCCTGTAGGCTTTGGGTGATACTTCAGTGGATCATGGCTAAGATAGAGGGTAAGTAAGCTTACATGGAGTAGACACTTGGAAAGAGGATGAGGGGAAGGGAGGGGTTCTTAGTCGCAGTGAATTTAGTACTGGGAATTTTCGGCACCATGGCATTTGGTGGGGAAGATATTTTGGGCAGTGGGGATTGTGATGTGTCTCCAGTTACACCATATGAGGAGTTGCTTACTCTTCTGTTTATGGGTCCAGGCTTGTCTGTCTAAGGGCATGTGATCTGCAGGTGTTAATAGGAAGGTCAGAGGGAGGAGGGGAGTGAGCAAGAGGCAGACAGGGAGGGAGGGAGGGAGGGAGGGAGAGAGAGAGAGAGAGAGA
>NC_034594.1:145238335-145258510 GCF_900095145.1 Mus pahari
GAGAGAGAGAGAGAGAGAGAGAGAGAGAGAGAGAGAGAGAGAAGCTTTCCTAGGGCTGACTGCTCAGGAAACTTAACACCTCCAAGTATGTTCTAAAGTAACTGCTCAAGACCTTTTATTAGTGCATAGCTTTTCACCTTTGGCACAGAGGAGAAAGCTCTGGAAGAGGTTCCACAGCACTGCGCCAGCACTGTCCAGGACACATCTAAGGAGCTCATTGGCCCACTCAGTGTCTTGTAGGGTAGCCTTTTCCTACCTCTCCTTTACGACCACAGAAAGCTGCTGTCCCGTGGAATGGTAAGCCCAACCACACTTTAAAGTAGAGGTGTGCCGGTTCTTTCCAGCAACTGATGGATTTGTTACCATTAGTATAAGGTAGCTCTCCAGAAATTCTGCAATTGCCTCTTGAAACAGGAAAACCTCAGGTCATGTGGGCAGGGTATTGCTAATGGGGGTGAAAACTTTTCCGGACCATTAGAACCAGTTCCTGTCCCTTGCCTCTAAGTAAAAGTTTAAACAAACCTCTGTTATGTGTTAGGAAAACCAGAATCAATATCCGATTACAGCCAAGTTCAATGTCATTCGGTCTGATTCCACCGACCTCACAAAATCCACAAGGGGCAGGAACTGAAATTGATGACCCTGAAGTGTCCGACTCAGAATTCAACTTCTTGGGCTGCTATCCATAGGCTTTGAATGGCATTAATCACCAATAATCACAGTTGCAGTATTAACATTGCACAGTGCCAGATAGCTCATAAATCATTTCCCATATACATATCATCTTCATAGAAACCCCACAAGGTGATTATTGCTCTTTTACAGAGGAGAAAACTGAGGTTTAAGATAATTTTAGCACGTTATCCCAGATCTCAGGGGAGTGGGTGTCTGTGGTGTGTTTATATCTGGTCTTACCCATCTAAGTTCGTTGTGCCATTGGGGCAGAGTCCAGAGATCAGAGTCAGGAGTGGGGGTGTGAGGGAAAACACAAGACACTACACTAGGCAAAATCTGGCCATCTAAGAATGGGCAGTTCTCAGACCAGGACAGCCTTTCTCTAGCCCTCTCTTTGCCCAGCAAGGTAAGGAGAACACCAGAGACCTTTGTATCTAGAATTATGTTCAACACCTTCGACTGTCGGATGAGGAAGCAAAGGTGCAGAGGTTTGTTGTTGTTCAAAGATTCACAAAGCTGCCTGGAGATAAAGCTCGGATTGTTGCCCATTTTTCTGCCCACAGAATGGAATTTTGGCCACTCTTCTACCTGGGTGCTTTTCCAGCCTTGCATTCTGTTCTCTTGACGAGGAAGCAATGTGTTTACAGTGGAAGATGATGGGGCACATCATAGATAAGCGAGCTAATAATAACATTTGCTACGATTCATCAAACACCTGTGACACACTGCATCAGACACTCCACAGGCACGCTCTGTAATTTTCACTGGAACTTTGCAAAATCTGTATTATTATTGTGTGGAGAGATGGGGGCCAGGGATGAAGAGGGATTAGCCAAATGAGATTGAGTTCATGATTTTTCCATTGTCCAGTGTAACCTCTGCAATAATGTCTCCCTTGTCCTAGAAAACCGAAACCTCTGTTTTTTTTTTTTACACCGTCAAGTATCAGTTTTAGAAATCATTAAAATTCAAATCATCTGTGTTTATTCCTAGAACTATATCTGATTAAAAAGGGAGGTAAGGGAGCTGATTCAGTTATCACCTTTAAACAGAGACCTTAGAGGTCTTGATTAATAAGTATATGTTTTTAATTGTGAAGAAAAACCAACGGTTTTTTTTTTTTAAAGAACTACAAATTAAAGTCATATGTTTAAATAATTAAGAAAAAAAAACAATTAGTGTTTTGAACCCCAGTTTCTCTGGAGTGCCAGGGCAGATGGAGCTATGGTTGCCCTTTTGCATTAAATAGTTCTTCCCTCAAGATAATGCCTGTAGGAGAGGCAGGCATAGTCACCATCTTTACATTGCAGTTGCTCTAATACAATCCTGTTCTCTCAGCATCTGTGATATAGCTAAGAAAGTCTCTCCCTCCCACACACACACACACACACACACACACACACACACACACACAAACAGACACACACACATACAGGAACACACAGACACATAAACACACACACATATGCACACATACATACAGAAACACACACAGACACCTACACATACAGGAACACACAGACACACAAATACACACACATATGTACATACACATACAGAAACACACAGACATATGGAAACACACACATAGATAGACACACACAGAGATGCACACATACATACATGCACACACACAGACATGCAAACACACACACAGACACACACACAAACACACAGACATGCACACACACACATACACACACACACATACACACACACACATACACACACACATACACACACACATACACACACACACATACACATACACACCACACATCTTTTCACTTAGAAAACATTAAGGCTTGGGGAAGGGCAAGTGTCGTGCCATTCAGGAAGGAGCTGAACCTCAGTTGGGCAGTGGGGGATTCCTGCAAGGAAGGGGTGCCAGGACAGGGAAAATAGTACTGACTAGGAGGTGAGTGTGGTTACAAAGTTGGTCAGTTTCTACCCCTCCCCCTCCTCAGATTCTTAGAATCCTTTTCTGGCTGGTGTGCCCTACGCTGAGATGATATGGCTAGCTTCCAGTTCCTGCCTCTGTTAAGCAATGTATGGAAGTGCCTTGGCATAGATTCCCTGCTTCTACCCTGACAACCTGGAATGGTTATGTATGATCTGCTCGAGAGTCTTCTCTCCCAAAGTCACAAGTGCTTTGGCTCTAAGGCGAGCATCATGGTGCCTTGTCCCTCAGTGTTTGGACTCAGTTGCTGGTACGTTGACTATCAACGGTCTCTGGTCCCTGTGGGTTTTCTGCTTCCTGATGACTGGCTTGGTTCTTAGCCCACAAACTTAATCTTCATTCCTGACTGCTCAGTGGGCTTCTGAGCCATACAGGCTTTATCCGTTTCCAGCCCACACCTGTAATTCTTAGCTCTGTTGTATTTTTCTGCCTGGCTTCCAGTGTTGCTCTGGGTGTCTTATCATCAGCATTTCTGATCCTACAACAAGGGGTGGGGGTGGGATTCAATTCTATTGAGCAGTCAGGTGAACAATAGGAGTGTTAGAGGCAGCTGTACATGTTCATCTCACATCCGGCAGAATTCTCATGTTTTTTTTTCTGATCATGAAGTTAATTTTATAAGTAATAATTCAAAGAAGCTTCCACAGAAGTATTTTATAATCAAGGAACGATAATTCTTTCCTGTTGTTGAGTTAGTTATACCTTTATAAATTACAATAGTATTACAAAACTTCTATTGAGTTCCTACAGTGTCCTGAAATTGGGGTCATTCCACCTTTTTAAAGAACATCAGCCCTATCCTTGTGATGAAGAATATTTCATATAATATTCATGGGTGATAATTTCTTATGCTTCTTCTTTATACTAAAACTGAACAGAAGTCAGGTTCCTGCAGAGTCTACACTTGGGTAGTAATTTCACCGGTATGAACTCATAACTTTTCTCAATAGGATATTAGGAAAGGAAGGTTTTCGTCACCACCACACTCAGCCAATTTACCTAAATCAAGATCCTCAGTTGGAAAGGCAAACTCAGTATCTAATACCAGCAAAACTGGTACTATGTTCTGCACATATGTTGAGAATATCCAACTCTAGGTGACTCTTGGCCAACCAGGTCAAGATTCATTTCTTATCATTCCTCCAAGACATACTGTTATATCTGCAAAGTAAGCTATGGTAGGCTCTAAAGCAATAGTTCTTTCAGACCATTGCTCTTAAGAATTCATATCGAGCACTCAGGAGACACAGGCAGAGGAAGATGAATCTCTGTGAGCCCGAAGACAGCTTGATCTACCTAATTCCTGATTTCCAGGCCAGCCAGGGATACATAATAAGGCCCTATTTTGAAAAACAAAATTTACATTAAATTTATTTGTGGAGCTCTAATTGATCACGTGAGATAATTGATGAACCAGATGCCATACTGTTAACACCATTTCTAACTCCAATTAAGCAGTTTCTGATGGGCCTCTTGAAGTGGTTGTTTCCCACAGTACCACACTTGGCATTACAATGTCACACTTCATAATATACCTCGAGATGCTCTTTGAGCTGCAGGGTTTCATAGGCTTAGGGACACTGACCTTAGAAAGGATTTGGGACAGTGCTTGGCAACCACATGACCCATCATTATTTCCTGTTATTAACTTGGCATGGGTGGAGTTATCGGAACCTCCTTCCAAGTGTGTGTTGGAATTCTCTGCTGCCCTTTGATATCCTAAGTAGTGATTTCCTCCTTTCGTGCAACTCAAGAAGTCAGATGAGGCCACACACTTGAAGCAACGCTTTCTGTGTTTGGAGATCTCTCTCACAGAGACCACCTAGAGATGTTCTGGGTATGCTTGAAGGACAGCTAGCCCTGGACCATGTCTTCTGCTAAGTCTAAGTGATAATAAAATATACCCTATAGGAACAGAGGCAGAGAGAAGCAAATCTCAGAGGGACCAAGCAACAACTCAAGGATGTATCAGCCAGACAGCCAAGGTCACGGTGAACAGAATGGAACACCAAGCAAATAGTCTCCGATAAACCAGTGCGGTAATTGGAAGTGTTTGTGGTGATGGGAAAGAGGACTCTGGAGGCCTCCAGGGTGAGATAAGGCAAGCAATCAACGTGTCACGGTAATTTGTTAGCTGCCTTGGCTTTGGGTCGAGGTGTATAAACCTGCCTGATGTGATGTATGAAGCCTGCTAACCCTAGGAGAGTTGACCCTAGAAGGAAAAGAGCGAAGTGGAGGCTGCTGGGAACTGACAAGGGAGTCACCTGCACCTACAAATGTGACTTCGACTACAAACCTATGTCAAGACTCGATGAGCACAGACAAGTATTTGACACCTTTCCTTGATCTTAAGGACTAGTTCATATGAATGGATGCTCTATAAAAGCTGTAAAATGGGTATAAAGGTTCTTCAGCTCCATAGGCCCAAAGGCATTGACCTAAAGCCGTGAGTGCTACACCACCCTCATATCACAGACACCCTGCTGGCTATATGCACTTTCTTTGACCCTGAGTGTGACATATGCACAGTACAGACCAGCTGTGCACCATCCTCTTCATCCCACTGATGAAGAAATCCTACCTGCACAAATTATACCCCCACCACACTGGTCACCTCACACCTGACGTGTGTGCATTTCCTTTCCTACTAGGATCACACCAGTAGCACCTTCGCCATTGCGGGGATTTTACTGTTGAACTCAGCTGAGACCGCCTGGCCCAGCTCACCAACTTCATACGGATAATATGTTGCTGTGGCAGCACCCGATTTTTGCTCACTCAACACCTACTTTTCCATTTTTTTTTTTCCAGAAACAAACTGTGATTTTATTTAATAGTGTGATCTATACAGCTAAGAGGGTACTTGTTATTCCTAACCTCCTTCACAGTTAGCTTTGGTTATGTGATTTAAGTAGAAGGCATTGGCTAAGACTTCGGGGAAGTCTCCTGGAAAGGGAACAGAGACCAATCCTTTGGCTTTGTCTCATCCCTGCTTCCCAGTTTGAAAACACATAAGATGGACAGATCTTATCATTTAGCCTGACTTTGAGAATAGAAATCACCTAATGAGAATGAATGGCTGGTTCATGAGTTAGATGGAGTCTGGGTCTTTTATAATTAGGTGGAGCTTCAGCATCTCTCTTTCTGGATCTCCGCAGGATGTGTTTAAATGACTCTTTCTGTGAGACCTTGTGACTCAAGGTCATCTTGGATTTGGAGTTAGAGATGAGGCACTTGAGTGTATCAAAGTCACTCCTTTGCTTCTCTCCTTATAGATCCCCTTAGATTGGCCATCCCACACTTATTTCCCTAACAACCAAACCATGCCAGCTTTTAAAAAAGCAAGGCTTTAGTATGCTGCTCAGGTTAACATCTAACTAATGAGCCTTCTGGTTCAGCCCCCAAGTGCTAGGACTACAGGTAAGTTCCACCATGACTGGCCGACGTTGGCCTTTCAGTGATGGGTTTCATACCTTCTTCCACTTCTGTTGTTCTGTTTCTGTCCACCCTGCCTGTTGTGGTCCAGATATGATGCGCATCCTTTTTATGTTAAGGTAATGTAGCAAAGACACTGTTGTTTCAAGTCTCTTCCTGTCTGCCCCATGCTGTCCCCAATTGTTAGGGATGGGTCACTTAGCTCACTCCAGCCTCAGTTTCCTTATTTGTAAAATAAAGGCAACACCACACCCAGAGGTCGGGGACTCACTTAGATTCCCAATTGGAGAGTGGTAGTGCCCTGGCCTGAGCTTTAAAGCTCCTGCCTCCCTCTGTACCTATACCCCACAGCTCATTGTAAGAACCGGATTAGGTAATGCACTGAGAGGCATTTTCCACTCTGAGAAGTGGCATGAAGATCTTTGTGATCATTGCTGGGATTTACGCTCCCTAACAATCTGAGCGACAGAGTGAGGCCTCGGCTCTTAGAGAAAATTACTTGCTTTCCGCTGTTTCATTTCCCTCCCACAAACCTCAGGGGAGTGGCTCTTAGGCTTTGTAAAGAGTCAACTGATACTTAAGAGGTTTTACACCAAACGGAGGAAGCTTCTGTTGGCCTTTCTTATGTCTGAGTCTTCCCCAGTCTTAGGGTGAGCTAGAGTAAGCGGCTTTCCTTTGCCGCCAGGGACCATAGTAATACAGCAACAACATCATCCCCATTTAGGCTCTCTCTCTCTCTCTCTTCTCTCTCTCTCTCTCTCTCTCTCTCTCTCTCTCTCTCTCTCTCCCCCCTCTCTCTCTGAATTATTCCCTGCTCCTATTTTTGGTTACCCAGTCACTTCAAAGCCAGCCTCAGACACAGTTCATTTTCATGTATGCATGCAGATGTGTGCACATATCTATGGGGGCTAGAGGTCAGCTTTCCGTGTCATTCCTCAGGAGTTAGCCACTTTCCCAAAAAACTTATTGGGACTTAGAGGTTAGCAGCACAGAGTCCTCTCCCAAAGGAGTGTGATTCTCAGCAACCACATGGTGGCTTACAACCAACCACCTGTAACTCTGCTCCCAGTGGATTCAGTGCCTTTTTCTGGCTCTCATGGACACCAGGCATGCAGGAGGTGCACATAAAGACAAAACACCTGCACACATTAAATAAATAAATAAGGAAATAAAATATATATTTAAATTAAGTTTTCAAAAGGTGTTGGTGCACCCGTGTGTATGCACATGTGTGTGTGTGTGTGTGTGTGTGTGTGTGTGCTAGTGCACATGTGCACCTATGCGAGAGAATTTTAAATCCCCTGGAATTGGAGTTACAGGTAAGATGTTCAGTGAGGATACTGGGACTTGAACTTGGGTCCTCTGCCAGATCAGAATGAGCCCTTAACCTATTATTAGCCTCTAATCTCAGTTATTGTTGCTTCAGGCTCCCCAGCAATGAGGCTATAGTCGCACACTGATATGCCTACGTTATCTATCTATCTATCTATCTATCTATCTATCTATCTATCTATCTATTTAATGTGGGGTGCTAGGTATTGAACTCACATCCTCCCATGGAATAAGCCATTCCCACAACCCAGAAACAATTACTTTCTCATGGTTGAAAGCACCCTGGTGTGGAAGTTCTTAAAGAGACAAGCCAAAACCCATCTGGAAGTAGGATTAGGATTATGTCAGTGGGGACTTTGTAAAGAGCAGGAAATAAAGGAGGCTGAACAAGAGAGGCATTAGGTTGCCTCAGGAGGGTGACTGCTGACTGTGGGAGGGTCTGACAGTCTTCATGCTCCGGGCTGGTAGACCCCGATGAAATGTCTCTCAAGGAGCCACTGTGCTACTGGGGCTGTGCAGCCCACTGGAGATCATGCTGGCCTCAGGCCCCAGAGCTATGCCACGGCTACAGCATGGAGGGGCTGACCCTGCCCTTGTCTTTCTGTTTAACCTAACTCAGAGGATACAAGTCATTTAAGAGGATTTGGTCACCAGAAATCATAGTATTTTAGGTGTGTGTGTGTGTGTGTGTGTGTGTTTTCTTTTCTAAACTGGAGAAGTACTCAAAGTTTTTATTGGATAGATGTGAGTAACTGAGGCCTGGAGACGTTAAGTGATTGGCTCAAGCTTTTGCAGTAAAATACCTTGCTAGGATGATAATGCGGCTTTAAAATATTTTTTTTCTAATTAAATGTTCTTTCTATGGAATCTTTTTGCAATCAAGAAGTCAAGCTATTCGATGAATAACGATTGGAGGGTGGAACAGATTCACGAATCACCTGATTTATTTTCCAGAGGTAGTAGCCACTTTAAAAGAAAACGGCCCTGAAATAGTTTTCAGAGGAGACCACGGTTGCAAAAATGGATGTTTAAATTGTAATGTCTCTGTCTTCCCTTGCCAGGGCTCTTCGTTTCTTCTCCTGTTTATGATCCCAGCTTCTGGGCAGTTTGGCCTCATAAACTGTAGGAGACTCCATTGCACGTACATGTCGACCTTTCTACCTTTTTTCTTTTGTTCACCAAATGGGAGTTCTCTTACAACGCAGAAAGGAAGAGGACAGCGAGGGCACGTTTCCTTCATCTTGCTCTCTGCTGACTGATTTCCTTTGTGGCCGGGAATGTGTGCCTGGGCTCATTTCCAAGGCCGTGTGTAACAGAACTGGAACTGGAAAACCTAGCGAGCATTCACCAGTATTCTTTTGCTTCCCCATCCCTCCCCACCCTCTCACTCTGTCACGTAGCCTCTTATATCCCAAAGTAGCCTTAGCTGGCTGTGTAGCTAAGGATTGCCTCAGACTTCTGCTTCTCTCACCTCTACCTTCAGAGTGCTGGAATTATGCCACCACACCTGATTAATGTCAGGTTGGGAATTGATCTCAGCGCTTTATGCATGCTAGCTGAACTATATTCTCAGTTCCTTCTCCTCCTCCTCCTCCTCCTCCTCCTCCTCCTCCTCCTCCTCCTCCTCCTCCTCCTCCTCCTCCTCCTCCTCCTCCTCCTCCTCCTCCTTCTCCTCCTCCTCCTCTTCTTCCTCCTCTTCCTCCTCTTCCTCTTCTTCCTCCTCCCCCTCCTCCTAGCACCAAGGTATGAGTTGTGTTCTTCAGGGAGGACCTGGGTGGTGGCATGAAGATATGGGTACCCTTGCAATTGCACTTGGCTCTTCTCCACCTCCTCCCCCCCTCTTTTCTTCCTCTTCTCATCTATTCATTTTATCATTATATGTCATTCCTTCTCTTCCTCTTCCTCCTCTTCTTTCTTCTTCCTCTCCTCTTCTTCCTCCTCCTCTTCTTTCTTCTTCCTCCTCTTCTTCTTTCTTCTTCCTCTTTTTCTTCCTTCTCCTCCTCCTCCTCTTCCTTCTTCTTCTCCTTTACCCACCCCCTCCTTCTCTCCCTCTCTCCCTCCCTTTCTCCCTCCCTCCTCTCTCTCAAAATAAAATTTACTAAAAATAGAACTTAAATTCGACCAGTGTTATAGTTAAAGTTTCTATTGCTGTAAAGAGACAGTAAGACCAAGGCAACTCTTATAAAGGAAAACATTTAGTTGGGGCTGGCTTACAGGTTCAGAGGTTCGGTCTGCTATCAAGGTGGGAACATGGGAGCATACAAGGCATGACTTGGGAACATCTTGTTCCCAAGGCACAAACAGAAGGGTCTCAAAGCCTACCCCCAGCAGTGACATACTTCCTCTAACAAGGCCATACCTCCTAATAGTACCACTCCCGGGGCCAAGCATATTCAAAGAACCACAACCAATATACACAATGAAAAAACTCAATGCAGAGTTTTACCTAGCGGGGTGCCAGAGACAACCAACAACTGGCTTCTAAGAATGATGGTTCTTAGCAGTTATGATTATTTTCAGTCATGGGTAGCTTGAAATATTGTGGTATAGAGCATGCACAATATGACAGAACATGCTACAAGTTAAAGCTTTCTTGTCCCCTCATAGCTAGCTTGCCAGCACAGCAGTGTCTTTGAAGAATTATGCTTTATGAACTTTCTTGAGATCTTTTTGTATCAGATAGCAGTCACTAGGTGGAGTCTGCAATATGACTGTATTAGAGCTAATATAACTGAGAACTAAGTGATGGGGAACCTTGCTTGAGTTTCTTCAGAAAAAAGACCCCAACTTGAGTTTAGGGGCAGACAGCAGGTGAGCCCAGAAAAAATACAAGTCAGAGAGTAAACAAATTCAATCAGGGAAGCTTGCTTGTTTAAGCCAGGATCCAGACAAAGGCTTCACAGTTGATGGGATTATACACCTCCACAATCTTTGAATCTGTCTCCATTTGTCACCCTTTTCTTGCAGTTTTATTGAGGAAACTGGGTCATTTTCCTGCTGACCGTGAACCCCACCATATTATCTAACATGCTCTTTGTGAATGTAGCATGCTGTACAGAGATCTCTTATCTGTGGTTTATCTATCTGTTTTGTTGCCGTTGGCAACTGGGCACTGAAAGTATTAAATGGAAAATTTGAGAAGTAAACAACTCAGAAGTTTTAAATGGGATGCCATTCTGAGAAATTGGATGGACTCTCACTGCACCGTGTTCTTTACCAAATCTGCATCATTCCTGTGTACAATGTGTGCATCCTGTATCTGCAGCTTGCTTGTCAGTAACTATCCAAGTCGTCAGGTAGAGTGTCAGGATATCACAGTGCTAATCATCAACTAACCCTTACCTTACTTAATAATTGCCCCAAAACGATAGTGGCAATTGAGACATACCAAAGAAAGTCACACAATGCTTTGGGTGAAGAGCTGAACATGGTTGATATAGCAAGATGTTTACATACAGGAGAAAGAACACAGTATAGTATAGGGCCTCACATTATCTTTGATTTCAGGCATCCATTTTGACTATATCAGCCTATGGACATAGAGCACTACTATAATTCATGTAAATTATTTTTAGATTTAAAAGATAGAAATTTAACCTAGTTTAACAATAATGAATACTGATAGATACTTATAAGGCTTGATTTGTTATGTCATAATTTTATGACAAAATTTATATTTTATTCATACATTTTGATTATGTTTTCCTCTCCCCCATTTTTTTTCAGATCATTTCCACCTCCTTACCACTCAGGTTCTTTTTCTCTTTCTTTAAAACAAGCAAGCAAACAAGCAAGCAAACAAACAAAACCTAATCCAAACCAAACCAAAGCAATAAAACCACAGATACACAACTTCCCACAGAAACAAAAAAGTGGAAATAAAGATAAACAGGCAAAAGTTAAACAAGACAAAAAGTGCCCAAACAAAGCAAAACGAGACAAACACAAAACCAAACCAAACCAAACCAAACCCAACCCAACACAACACCATACAGATGCAACATTGAGTAGGTTTGTTTTGTATTGGCCAACTCCTCCTGGGGATGGGACCTGTCCTGGTGCATGGTTACACTCCCAGTGGAGACTTCATCGGGAGACTGACTTTTCCTTTGCTGGAGGATATCAATTGCAAATAGCTTCTTGGTTAGAGGTAGGAACCTGCCTCTGCTTTCACCTCTCAATGGTGGGACCCTGTCTGGCTTGAACCTGTTCAGTCTTCATGTGTGCTGCCACAACCTCTGCAAGATCCTGTGTGCATCAGTGCCTTTTTGTCTGGAAGACACTGTTTCCTGCTGTCATCCATCACCGCTGGCTCTTACAGTCTCTCTGCATCCTCTTTCACATAAATCCCTGAGCCCGGAGGAAGGGGTTGATGAAGACATTCCATCTAGGACTGATGCGTCAAAGTCTCTCACTCTCTGCACATTTCCAATTCAAATTTAAAGAAATATTGAGTACCTATTACAGGGAGTCTTCACATACTGGCTCCATCACTCCTACCGATAATGTCCCCTACTATAAACACTTTATTATAGTGTGGCAAATCTGTCAAAATTAATGAACTGATAATGAATCGATATACTGTCAAAGTCTTAGTTTATCAAATTTTCTGAGTTTTCTCTCCTATCTTTTCACTGTGGTAGGATCATATTAAGAAACTATAGTGCCTTAACAGAGTTAGTCCTTGAGTCTCCCTGGGCTCCTTTTGGCTGATTCTCTGACCTTGACAGTTTGGAGCGCAGGTTAGATGTATCACCGGATGCTTTTCCACTGGAGCCTGTCTGATGCTTTCCTCTTGGTTTTGCATGGGAAGATCACAGAGTTAAAGCATTGCTTCATCATTGTATATCAAGGCTACAGATTATCAGTGTGATTTGTGGCTGCTGATTCTGACCTTAATCACTGGCTGAAGAAGTATTTCTCATGCTTTTCTACTCAAGTCATTCTGCCTTCCCTGTTTCTTCATACTGTCGCATTCTTTGCATGGAAGTCACTATGGCAGCCCACAAACCAAGAGTGGAGGGTGATGCTCCCTGTCCTTATAAACACCCTCTTCTTGAGAGTTTGCTATGTATGGAAGCTTTTTGGAATCCCATACAACCTATCTGTTTTTTCTCCCCATTTATTTAATCAACCATGTTTTTACACCAATACGGACCAAGGTATTATAACTGATAACTATTTTTGCTTTTTTAGCTTTGGTTAGTGGGGTATTTTCAGTTGACTAGGCGATTAAGTGCTTCTTTGATTGTCTTGATCAAGTTACAGGCATTTTTTTTCTTTTGTTTTTATGAGATGTTCCTTGATTTCTGTCATCCATTGATCTTTCAGGAGACAGATTTCTTCCATTTATCTCAAGTAATTGAGAGGGAGGGATTAAATCTTATGACGAAGAATAGAAAAACCTGCTTTCCTGCGATAGGCTGCAGTGCCCAACTCCTCCCAGCGCTTGGCCAGCAGTCCTCTTGCTCCCTTCCTTTGAAAAAACTTGCCTTCAACTCTTGTTAGCTGAAGCTTTGTCTAATTTTCCCAACCAGAGCTGAATTTAAGAAAAAGTATGACAAGCTTTTCTGTTTCTATAGCTGCTTCAGTTAGGATGTGTGGCCCTTTGTTGTCTTGGCTTCTTTCTCTGTGTATGCGCGCGCGTGCGTGCGTGTGTGTGTGTGTGTGTGTGTGTGTGTGTGTGTGTGTGTGTGTGTGAATGTGCGTGTGTCTGTGTGTAGAACTGGATCTTTTGGTCTCTGGGCAAGGCTTGCTGCCTAGACTTTGCCAGATAACGTAACCACAAGCACTTGCTACCTTTCCCCTTAGTTTTCTCACTCCCTTTTATCTGGTCTCTTGGGGCTTTTCTTTTTCCTTTTTGTACTTTAGCCATGCACTTAAAAGTATATTTTCATGTTTTCCCTAGAATTTCTAAATATTTTATATTCTAGAGTTTCAGTCTTACATTGCCAAAAATAAAAGACCTGGTCTCCACTTTTATAATCNACTGTTTTAGTTTGGGAAATTAAAAACCCCCGCAAAACATTATTTCAAATATAGCCTATCTTCTGCCCACAATTGGGTATCTTTAATTTATTCAGTGAATATTTATACACCCATATACTGTTCTAAAAACCTGAGATAAATCAGCAAAGAAAATAAAAACCCTGCTTTCCCACGAAGCTCACATTCCAGTGGGAGATGCAGAAAGTGAAAGATAAACACAAAATGCAATTATATCACGCCGCATATAGAACGGGGTAAGTGCTCGGGGGAAAAATATACGCAGAAAAACCAACAACAAAATAAAACCCCCCAAAACCCAACAGCAGCATTTAAGAGTGAAGAGGGAGGGAAGAAGCCCAATGTGGTGGGGCACACCTCTAATCGCAGCATTCAGGAGGCAGAGGCAGGAGGATCTCTGTGAGTTTGAGGCCAGCCTTGTCTACATAGTAAGTTCTGGCTCATTCAGGGATATGTGGAGAGACCTTGCTTCAAAGAACAAAACACACAAAACAGATCAAAATAAAAACAATATTAAGGGAAGAAGATTGGCTTTTTTGCTTTTAAAACAAAGTCCCTCTTTATTAACAGAGCTATTGGCAGGCTTTATTTAACAGCACCGGCTGGGTATGTTGTTTTTCTGCATGCAGTTCTGGAAGCTGAGAAGTGCAGCTTTGGAAGGGCTGTGTTTGCCTTTGGTTACACCTGCTCGGCCCTGGCACCCGGATGTTCCTTGTGTGCAGGGGTGCTTACTCAGAATCACAGAGAGCAAACTTAAACCGAAGCACTTTCTTTAGATCACTTGGAACCACGGAATGGATGCCTGCAGTTGGTTCTGTGGGGGCTCAGGGACCTGTGTGGGTACTAAGGTCACAGCAGCAGATTTCCCCCCCACTCACCCTTTTCCTGAAGAGACTGTAGCCTTGGAGCTTCCTTTTAGTTAGTTGTTATTGTTATTGCTTTTTTTTTTTTATTTTAGAAATTCTGTCTTTTGTAGAATTTTTGTTATAAAAGGTAGGTCATGCTAAGGACAGGACCTTTTCACTCACGAGGCTCAGGTACCTGGGAGGTCTTCAGACTTGATGTAATAAAATGACTTCAAACATAAAAAAAGAAAGGGTTTGGTGGATGTGTTTGTTTCCATGGTAACGTGGTGGAGGGTGTCATGTGGTGATGCAATACACAAGAGAGGGTAGAAACAAGGGAACAAAAAGAACAGAACTCCTTTTTTTCCTCCTTAGATTTATTTATTTATTTTATGTATATGAGTACACTGTCTCTGTCTTCAGACACACCAGAAGAGGGCATCAGATCCCATTACAGATGGTTATGAGCCACCATGTGGTTGCTGGGGATTGAACTCAGGACCTCTGGGAGAGAAGTCAGTACTCTTAACTGCTGAGCCATCTCTCCAGTCCCCAGAGCTCATTCTTGTGACAAGACTACTCCTGTGCTACCCAACCACTCCCTCAGTAGCAATATTAGTCCACGCATGAGGATAGACCCCTCAAGTCCTATCTGCTTCGGGTCCTCTCACCTCCAGACATATCTAACTCGAGATGGCGACTTTGGTCACTTAACTGGTGGAATGGTGGTCAGGTTTCTCCTCTGTCTCTTTGGAGTTAAGATTATACAACCATCCCTCCCTCATGTATTCACCGACTAGTTTCATTATTTTTCAGTTACTTTAAATGTCTGTAAATGAATTGTCCTCTGAAGTAGGAAATTAAAGGATTTTTATTGAAAGGCAGTTGCATGGTGTTTTGCCGTGGCAAATATGTGTAGGAACATTTCGTTAAAGTGGATACAGGTGTGAAAGGCTAAGGCCAACTCATGAACGAACATTTAGCTGAAGCAGACACAGATGAAAGGATGTTCTGCTAAGCAAGCACGAGAAAGGACATGTGATGAAGGATTCTTTACTAACACCATGCATGTATTGATTTGCCTTACATTGCGTAGTTGCGCGGCATAGGTCGCGACTCCATAGAGAGAAACACACCAAAAAACTTCTGGAGGTCGGCTGTAGTTTGTTGTCACTTCCAAGAACTGGGGCTGATTGGATGCATATACCGAGGCAAGATCCCTGCTGAGGCAAGACCTGTGCTGAGGTAGGGCACGTGGAGGACACGTGATGTTTGGAGGGTATAAATAGGACTCTATGTAGTGCTGGCGACAGAGCTTGGCTTGCTGGTACAGCTAGCTGTGCAACATTTGGGGGTCTCTTGTCTTCACTGATCTTTGCTTCCCCGAGAGAGGCATAGCTGAGAACTTCTGGTGTTCCTGTTGGTCCCTTTTGCTGGGCTGAGTCCTGGCTATGTCTGCTGGGTTGTGTCACTGCTGTCGCTAACCTGACTGTACTGAACTGGACTGCTGGTGTATCCCTGAGGTGTTTGCGAGTGGATCGAGCTGCCGCTGCTGATCTGTGAACTGAACTGCTGATTTCCAGACAACACAGACGGGAGTTGCTCCAAAGAACCTTTCTAAATAGGTCCACTTCCCCTGTATCTTTTCTTTTCCACTCCTTCTGGTGGGTGGTGGGTTACAAGAAAGGTTAAAGCATTTCAGAACCATCATTAAAAATAAGGTTTGAAAAAAATTAAAGTTACAGTCCCCAGAGTAGGGATGAGTTGGGTTCAGCAACAGTTCCATTTCTGTTGTCTCTCGTTTAAAATTAGTTTCTGAGAAACTGTATATATACAAATAAGTAGAAAGGATCAGATAAAAAAAATTTTTCTTGCAAGCACTGTGCTACTGAGTTATATTTCTAGACAGAGAAAGTTTTGCACAAACACATTTGCTTGATTCTTTTCAAGTTATTTGCCTCCAACCACACATTCTCCGCCATCGAAGTTATGTATAAGATCTCTAAAAAATGTGATATGCCAATAGATTTCTTTTCTAGTTTTAAATTTCTCTGAGTTATGCAGAAACACTTTACTAAGACCCACCACAGACTCTGCATTTTGTGATTGGTTGTCTGTTAAGAGGTCCCTGTTTAGCCTGATATACTTAGCAATGGTTAAACACCTTCAAATCAGCTCTGTTAATACTAAGGTTTTTGATAACACACCTTTATAATGCACATTCAGGAGACAGTTAAAACACCCTAGCGATTTAAACTCTGTATGGAAATCATCTACTGCACAACTGAATGAGGATGGACTACCAATTACAGCAGGACGACTGGCCTGGGCAAAGGCATATGTTTATCTTGTCTAATGAGCAAAGCCACTATTCTTTGTCAACCCAATCAGCCAAATCAACCTCTTTTTTTTTTTTTTTTTCAGAAAAAGTCTGACTTTGACTTCATATTCAATCCAAATAAACATGCTATTATGCATCCCCATGACAACCGTCGGGCTCCTGGATGCAAGCAGCTAGCTGGGGATTAAATAAGTCCATTTCTTTACATGTCCATGTAGAAAGATTCCAGTTTAAGCCCCTGATTTTATAATAGTTACAGTTTAAATGACAACATCCAGAAATCCGTACAAGTTGAAACCCTACATCTTGGTTGTAACAAAAATGTGAAAATCAATCAAATCATATCCTCTAGTGCAAGTTTGAAAGCAAAGATGAGAGAAATAAAACTTCATTTATTGAGCACAGTCACTGTAATAATCAGGACTGATTACATAACTTGTGAAATTCAGAGCAAAATGAAAGTGTGGGGCCTCTTTTTAAATAATTATAATCTTTCTAAGAACAGGGCCCTTTGTGTAACTGTATAGGTTGCTTGCCCATGAAGTTGGTCTGGGAACAAGTTTAACTGTAGACTCCTCTATCTTATACCTAATATAAATAGATCAACAATAATAAAAAAAATCCTTCCAAACTAAAGAAATAACGCCATCAATGTATTTTTTGTCTGCATTTTCTTTTTTTTAAAACCATGTGCATATAACTTATTAACAAAAAGATGACCAGTATTTATGGATTTTTCTACCTGTAACGCATTCTTTATCTGGCATGATTTTTTTTCTATAACCTGGTCAAGAGTTTCTCAGTGCATCTGTTTCCTCATCTGCACAGAGTGAATAATGTTATTTGTCCCCCAAATTATAAGGGTTAATTGGGTTACTATGAGAATGTACCTAGAATTAGCATTTAGTAAATACTACCGAACTATTGGTACTATTATCATCATTATTATCATGGTCATTTTAGTCACCATATAATGAAAATAATGTTAGACTAGGGAGTGTATTGAATTGCCACGAAGACTTGACATGTAAAGCTTTTATTTGTTTACAAATAAACAAATAAAATATTTGTACCAGGTAAAATATTTTTTGATATTTGTATGACCATTTCTGTTCTCCCCAGAAAAATTTGGAACCAGTAACCATAATTGTTATGAGGCTCTCCAGTCAATCTTGATAATTGAGTTTAAATGCTAAGCTTCCTGATAATTTTACTAGTGTTCTTAGTTTTCCTCAAAAGGAACTAATTGATTTAATTTTAGAGTCTAAATGTTCTGTAAATAAATCACTACACACTGCACAAAAGGTTCTTCCAATATTATTGTTTGACTGTGTTTTGTGAGGAGCACAGAGAGGAACAGAACAGTAGCTAGCAGAAGAAAGGCACGTTCTCTGTAAGACTTACAGTTCTTCGCGTCAGTGTTGTCTCTCCGTTCTACTTTGGTAGACCTTGGAACTCTGATTAAAAACTTGCGTTATGTATTTGTCAGTGCTTGGCTTGGTGTAAACTCCCCCTTCCCCCCAGACAGCAGCTTTAGTTTGTCCAAAGGAGTCCTTCCTTGTGTCTGCTCAGCTCAACTCCATTCTTCTTCATTAGCATCTCAGCCCCAGGCTGGCAAGTATAAAAAATGATGTGGATACCACACATATTTGGCTCTTTCTATTGGAAAGTGACACTTCTGCATTGCTACTGAAATCAGATTTGTACAAATCACATCTGGATTATTTGATGGGGTTGAGAAACTGAGTGTCACAAGTTGGGGCTTGTGCCCACAGACATGGTCAGTCTGGCACTTGATTCAGAAGTCACGGTTTCTACAGCGGGGTGCTTCCCTTCTGACCTGTAGGGGAATCCTTCCTCGCTGCATCCTAGCCTTTGGTGGTTTGTTGGCCTTCTTTGGCATTCGATAGCTTGCAGTGACATCATTCTAATCATGCCTTAGTTGCTCCAGGTGTTAGCATACTGTTTTGCCATATCTGTCTTCTAAAAAGGGCATTGAACTGAGGCCACCCTGCCATGGTATGGATGTATTGTAAATATGTCTGCACAAACTTTGTTTCTGAATAAGCTTGAATTATTAGGAATTGGCATGAGCATGTGTGTGAAAATATATGCATTTATGCTCAAATATTAATTATGTGAGCATAATTCATCTCATCAAAACATTCAAGTTAAAATTGTTCTTCAAAATGTGAAATTTTACTATATTTAATAGTGTTAAATTATTTAGATATTGGAAACATTCATACCATAACATTTTTCATTATAACTAAGTAAACATTAGAATTTTATTGATGAATAATTAATTTTATATATTTAAGGGACACACATCTTACTACTTAAATTTGTACTTCCAAAGACAATTATATAAACTACTAAAAAATAAATTATGGAGAGAAATATGTGATATAGGTGACTAAAATCAATAATGTCTAAATTAAAATGATGTAGATGAATATGATTATTAGTTTTTATAGCAAATTATAAAAATCAGATATATATAAATCATGTTCTTGATTTTACGAAAGAAGAAGTGCCATAAAAGCCTGATATTTCTTTTGAGTATGTCTTAAGTTGCGTAAGTCAGAAGCATCTATTAACAACTGGCTGAGGTGGTGCATACCTGTAATCCCAGCCCAGGGCACCGAAGCAGGAGGATCACAAATTTAGGGCTATCCTGGGATATATATGGTGGGACCCCATGTTAAAAATTAAAATAGAGAATCATGTATTACTGTAGGAACTCACTAGACATTACATTACAGTTGCATTTTATGCATTTGGAGAATACTGTATTTTCTAGAAATTTCAATCTGGGAGCCACACAGGGTTTAGTATGCTTGTTTTGTGTAGAACGGAGAAATTATTCTGAAATAAGAATAACTTAATAATAAGAGAAGTTATTGTGAAATAGGAGGTAAGGAGGAACAGCTTCTAAGATGGCCCAAGAGCAGATATGTGCTTATGTGACTTGATTCCTCTTGACCCTGAGGATCTAGAGATCACCTTGAAAATCTGTGAGCATTTCTGGTTGTCTAAACCCAAATCAGCGTCTCACCTTAGTGTTATCAGTCAGTCAGCTTCTCGAGAATGGGCAGCCTGCTCAGGCTTACTTGGTTAGAGGCTGGGAGATCTCTGAGGAGCAATACCGGGTGGGCAAGGAGAAGCTCTTCCAGAGCAAGCTTCTGCCACTTGTCCTTTCTTATGGTGCTTCACTGTAGCCAAGTGGGGACAGTAGACAGAGGGGGGCCTTGGTGGACAGGATTTCCCAGCCTATGAGTACAGCTGGGGTTGTGGCTCCCAGTCTGGCTTAAGTAGAGGACTCCATCAACCCATGACACTAGCCAGTGTAACAGCTCTTGGGCCAGATTTTGACTCCATTGCTCCTCAACACTGGACAGCCCTCAAGAAGCCCTCTTCTCCTGACCAGAGCCTGCAGTTTCTCTGGTCTGGTCCTTACAGCCTTTTATCCCTCATCTTCTTCAGCTTTTCTTCTTCTTCTTCTTCTTCTTCTTCTTCTTCTTCTTCTTCTTCTTCTTCTTCTTCTTCTTCTTCTTCTTCTTCTTCTTCTTCTTCTTCTT
>NC_034594.1:145258555-145270073 GCF_900095145.1 Mus pahari
GTTCTCTCTCTCTCTCTCTCTCTCTCTCTCTCTCTCTCTCTCTCTCTCTCTCTCTCTCATACACACACACCTTCCTCTTCCTACTTTGGCTGCTCTTCAGATGTTGATGTACTCCCTTTATAGGCATTGAGATGCTCCCTTTTCAGATGGTGAGGTGCTCCCTTTTCAGGTGGTGAGGTGTTCCGTTTGCAGGTGTCGAGTGCTTTCTTTGCAGATGTCCTGTTGCCAGCTGTCATGCTGCATGCACAGGTCTTCTGGCTGCTAAGCTTCATTGACACCATCACCACTCTGCTTTCTCTGGGGGTTTGTTTGTTCCAAGTTGATAGCTCAGTCCACTCTTGTAAAACTATGCAAGACAAGACCACCAGAGGAAAGACTTCTTTTTTAAAAATTACTCATTTTATTTGTTTACATTTCAAATGACATCCCCCTTCCCAGTTACCCCTCCACAAACCCCTCATCCTCTTCCCCCTCTCCCCCTCTCTCCTTTGCCTCTATAACGGTGTGCCTCCATCCACTCACCCACTCCCTCCTCACTGCTCTAGCATCCCCCTATGCCAGGGCATCAAACCTCCACAGGACCAAGGGCCTCCCTTCCCACGGATGCCAGATAAGGCCATCCTCTGCTACATATGTATCTGGAGCCATGGATCCCTCCATGTATACTCTTTGGTTGGTGGTTTAGTCTCTGGGAGCTCTGGTCGGCCCAGTTAGTTGATATCATTCTTCCTGTGGGGTTGCAATTCCCATCAGCTCCTTCAGTCCTTCCCCTAGCTCTTCCTTTGGGTTCCCTGGACTCAATCCAATGGTTTCATGTATCTGCATCTGTATTGGTCAGGTGCTGGAAGAACCTTTCAGGGAACAGCCATACCAGGGTCCTGCCAGCAAGCGCTTCTTGACATCAGTAATAGTGTGGAGGTTTGGTGTCTGTAGATGGGATGGATCCTTAGGTGGAGCAGTCTCTGGATGGCCTTTCCTTCAGTCTCTGTTCCATTTTTTGTCCCTGTCCTTTCTTTAGACAGGAACATTTCTGGGTTAAAAATTTTGAGATGGGTGGGTGGCCCCATCCCTCAACTGGGGGCCTTGTCTATCTACTGGAGGTGGTCGCTGCAGGTTCTGTCTCCCTTTTGTTGTGTAGAGAAAAGACTTCTATTGGCTCTAGTGTTACAAAATGAGAGGAGGTGGCATAGGGGAATTTCCAGGCCAACCAAACAAGCAAACCAGGCAGACTGTGAGGAGGAATGCTCAGACCAGCCATGGCTTTAAAAAAAAATTTTTTTTTTTTTAAAGCCAATCATAGCTGTTTACAGCATTACTTCTCTGGATCAATCTCAGCCACTGTAGTTTGTGTTGTATGCCAGTCACAGCTTTACTTCCTTAGTTAAGCAAGCTGCAGCCATTTCTCTTCGAGCCACCAAGGGAAAGGTATCCTCCTGGCCTACATGGAAATGACTACAAGGTCATTTAGAAGACGTAATAGCAAAAAGCCCGGAGCAAATGATTCCAAACAACCCTAGCTGCCGGTGCTTCCAGGAGTCAGGGAAAAACAGCTGTAATCTTTGCATCATTTTCTTCAGGCATCCTCAGAGTGTTCAAAATGGCTGATGCTGGCACAAGGATAATCTGGCTGGCTGACTAATAGTCCTTTGCTCAAGGCAGTCAGGCCATTGAGAGAATTGTCCAACAGATGCTAAATAGCAAGTCCAGTTGTCCATCCCTCAATGTCTGTGCTTATTTATAGGAAGAGAAACACTAGAAGGAGCGCCCACAGCAAGAACAAAAAGAATGTACCATTACCACTAATAGTAATTTTGCAAGTTTTAACAGTGCTTAGTCCTGGCTCAGGGCCTCAGGGAGAAGTGGGTCTTTCTCATTAGGATCCAAAGATCCGGGTAATGCAGTTTTAAAGCTTATCCAGTAAGATAGACTAGGAAGCCAAAGCAGAAGGGAATGTGAATATTAAATGCATCGAGGGCTTCTATAGAAACAAGCAGCAGAGTTGCTCTGTACTTAACAATCGGCATCAGTCTGGGCATGTACATGCATGCTTACGTGTGGTGACAGTATCTGACACACAGACAACTCCTGGAGGGCAATTCAAACTTCACGTAATGTGTCATGTTACTTATTTCTGTTTCCCTGTGTCTCCTGTGTCTAGATCATTAGACCTTTTAAAAAAGTGTAACAGAAATAAAAACTAACCCTGTTGTGAAAAAGTCTGTGAATTCACTTGCAAAAAGGACAGCAAATAGGTGAAATGGAGCAGAGGAAATGCTTTGATCCTGCAGTTAATGAAGTGAGGAATCCAAGGGATGGGACAGGTCTTTGAAGAGAAAGACTGAATGCAGAGCCTAAGCGGAATACAGGAGCTTGGGCAGCCTTTGGTCCTGTCATTAAATAGCCTGATGGTTATATGTTAGTATTTTTGAGGAGACCATGCCCCCAGCCTCCCCCTCCCAAGTACCATTACTCCCGTCTCTATGTCAGAATCTTGCTGGCGTCTTTGGTACAGGGCACTACACAGCTTGCTGCGGGAGAATGCTAAGCCCAGCATGCTACAATATTGACTTCCAAGATAAGACGTGCTGTTGGGGCACTAGTGGCATGGTTATTAAGGGATAACCAACTACTTTCTGATTGAATTTGAGGACTGCTTCACTCCTGGTAATATAAACCTGGCAAAAGGCCCATGGCTGGGGAGGTCATAGGTGCTGGGTAGGAGTGGGGTATTGTTGTTTGCTATGTGGTCATGTCAAAGTTTCTTCTAAATATTTTTATATACACACTTCTGTGCTGCTCTTAATAGTGGCTAGAGAAACTTCTATTTTCATTGGGAGGTGGTTAATATAGAGACTTCTAACTGGTCAAAATGTTAATGGTAAATGGCTGTGAGTGTCAGTACCAGGCAAGAGAGCTAGATCATCCCCAGAAGAGTCACAGAACTATTAGAAGAGGGGTGGGGCAGAAAGAATGCAGGAGCCAGGGGATGGGAGAAAGAGCTGTGAAATGTCTTCCAATTGCGTTCATGAACCCATAGCAGCTGTGCTTGCCTGGACAAGACCGATTCAATCAAATTTCCAGCATGGATTGGGTAGAGGCTGATGAGAATCCATCCTTCTCTAAGGAGCTATTGCTGTTGGTAGTTTCTGGAAGAGGGAGAATCATTTGGGGGATGTATCTACCTTCCCAAACTACATGAGTGAGTTAGTGTGTGTGTGTGTGTGTGTGTGTGTGTGTGTGTGTGTGTGTGTGTGTGTGTGTAAAGAGGACAGGAAGATAAAAGAGGAACATTTTATTTTTGGTGGGGGAAGGTTAATGGGAAGTGGGAGGGGAGAGGTGTGGGTGGATATGATCAAAATACATTGTATACACGTGGAAAATAAAAAGTGCTGTAAAACAGAAAATCTTCAAATAAATGATCTTGTTGGATTTGAAATCTCTCTGTGAAAAATTTTCAATGTCAAATTTTCTGCATAGCATCACTTGTCATGAGGAAGTCTCCTCCCATCCCTCAAAAGCATGCAAAACATGGAAGGTATTATGGGAAAAATATGTTTTAGGGCATACCACTTAAAATTTATGCAGTTCTAAAATCTTACTGGGTATCTTGTTATAAAGATTATGAATAAATTAAGTTACAACATACCAAGTACTGGATTTTTATCTTTAAAAGGAAGCCTAGCTTTAAAAACCCTCTTTAGTAGATTGTACAAAGAAAGACAGTATGGAGTGATATCGATACAAGTGCACCAAGATGGGGGTGGAGGAACAGAGGCGTGGGATGATCTCATTGGCAGAGTGCTTGAGCCTAGCATGAGCAAGACTCCAGGACCTGAGTCCCACTAAAGTAAAACAAACTGGACACACATGATGGTAAATGACACTATAGTAGATCCTTCTAAGATGGAGCATGTGGCCAGGTGGGATGAGAGGAGGAAATATTAGGTATTAATTCCTTCAAGTCATATTTCTCCTTGTTGTGTACCCTGTGCTAACTGCTGGCACTTGGTGGCAGAGCATATATTAAGTGGCCATGAGAAACAAGGATACAGTTTCTATATTACCCTGGTATTGTGTTTCCTACCAATGACAATTGAAGTAGCTCATGTTTCAGAAAACAAGTGCTGTATCTGAACCGCCTCTGCTAATGAAGACTGTTGGGGCTAGAAATTGTGTCAAGTGGGTTTTCTGTTAGGAGCCCAATTATTGATGCCATGATTCAATAATAAAGACATTTTGTTTATTTCTTTTGATTTAAATAAAATGATTCCTTCTGAAGCAGGTTCCGGCTTTGTCAATTATGTTAAGACAATGATTTGGGAGAAGGAGTTGTTGCTCAAAGGTGACCTGAATCATTCAGAAGCTGATGAGGTGATTCCTTACGGATATATTTGACCACACAGCGCTAAGCTGAAGATGGATGAACAGCAGATTCAGTTCAGAAATCTGCTTAGGGTGATTATCAAGATGAAACAGTTGTGAGAGTCTGGTAGAGACTTTTCCCAGGCATGGTTCACTGGCCTGAACAATTTTTCAGTAGAGGGCTGCAGCAACAGCCTCTGGGTCCAGAACCAATCATCCCTGCTAAAAATGTGCCACCTAGTCTGTGTCACTAGACGAGAGACCTCAGGGGTGTCAGAAACGAAGGCTCAAAGAGACAGATGGGAATCAAGAGCTTTTGATTATGCAGAAAAGGAGAAGAAAGACACATCAGGTAAGAAACAGAGGTGGTGACAACTGGCAACATGGCAGATGTCTAAACCGTTTGGTAGGTGACAATATCCCTCATGCTATTCTCAGAGGATGCCCTGGCAGATTCTCCTCACACAGGATAAATGTGTGGGCTTAATGCCTTAAGAGATTACATTAATCTCTCAAGAGATTTGTCCTAGATGAGATTATAAACCCAGGGCGGCTAATATCAATTCACTGGCATCTTGCAAAGACAAACCCAAGATTCTCTTTAACCGCTCTGTTCTTGCAGACACTGTGGCGTTTCTGTTATTGCCGGTGGCAACATGGAGTCCTGGGTTTTGGAGAAATGATTTTGTCTGAAAGATTTCATTTAGTAGCTGTGATATGAGCTGGCTCTGTGTATTTTTGTAGGTGCAGAATGGATGCTGTGACACTCTTATGTGTTTCATTAAATTCTTGGAGCTCTTTAAAGGCAGGGCTTATCCAACCCCGTTAGACTTGAAAGAGCCACACCCTCCATTGTGTAAAAGCCCAAGCTGTGGATGTTGAAGTGTTCTGACTTTACCACAGCAATGCAATTACAACTCTGTGGTTGAGACAAATAAGATTGGAAGTGAAGGGAGAGGGTGAATCTGGAGTCTTTTTTTTTTTTTTCTCAGAACGGCAAGGACATTTGACTTTAAACTTTAATTCATTTGGATTTTACTTTGGAGGGAATTTAATATTTGGAGTTTAATCTCATTTTAGAAATTTAATAGTACAGAGATTTAGTATTTAGAGTTGGGTCATCTGTATGTTGTCAACTTTGGTTATTGATACTGTTGTTTGGTTTCAATGCTGAACTTTGTTGGGGGCTACATTAGGGACTACGACAAAGGTGGATTTGGATTGTGAGTATAAGAAGGAGTGAATTTTAGATTTAGTTATGGAAAAGTCTTATAATTAATTGATCCTGATAAGGACAATATCTGCACTGAATTCTAACATCCATGGAACAGTTATGGACCTTGAGAAATTGTATGGAGGGTTCAGCTACTCATAGACCTTTGAGTGAGACATGGTCCTCTGTGAGGAAGAAGTCCTTCTCTTTTGACTGAGCATAGCTCAGTTTCGGAAGGACTACACAAGGAACAATGAGGAAGGAAGAATACTCTGGCCTAGCTAGCCAGATCAATGGAATCCTGGGTGATGGGTGAGGCTGCAGGTGTAACCAGGCCATCATCATATCTGTTGTTGGAGGATTTATTTGTCAAGGTGCACTGGTGATAGCCATATATCTGATGATTCTAGGGTTATTTATCAGGAAATCAGGAATGATGGATCAAAAGAACCAAAAGTAGAGCTTTTTTTTTTTTTTATGTGAAATAGTTACACCATATTCCTTTATGGAAGGAGTCTGAGTCAAAGAAAGGTTCCCGGCTATGCCTTGCTACATGAGTTCCTCCTTTCATGGTGGCCACCTCTTCACTCTGGCACAGCACTGGTAGCTTAAAATCTTCTAGAGTGAGGATATTTATACAGTGTAGAGAGCAGCAGATGCTGCACATTATGGCTTTTGTACTGGAGAGAGGTCAGCAGGTCACTGGAAATAGTGATGTCCCATTGATGACTTTATGATTAAAAACCCTCAGTGCCCCCTTTTTTTCTTCCTGTGTTTATGTGATTGTGTGTGTGTGTGTGTGTGCGTGTGTGTGTGCCGAGGATCTTGCTCTAGCCTGCAAATAGCATATGTTTGGATCAGCTCGTGGCCACATGAGGATGACTTTGGCAGTGAATACTCTGCACCCGTGACAGGGCAGTTGTCTGGTGCAGCATGACCTGGGGTGGGTGATTAAATCTGTCTGCATCTAGGGATCAGTGCCAAGTCGTTTTCACTCAACTAGTCTCCTTCAGCTTTAAAATCAGTATGTTCAACTCCATGGCTCTGACTTTTCTTACTGGTTCACATCTCAAAGGACAAGGAAAAACGTATTCTGGAAAGCCTTGCAAACCTCAACATTCATGTTTGCCCTCTAGTGTCTGGAGAGTCAGAGGAACTTACAGTCTTCTAACACTGTCTTTAAAATACTACCACTTTTTAAAAAATTCTAATTTTTTATTTTGAAAAACAGTCTTATCAAGAATTGAAAATTTATAGCATATATACATAGGTATATTTAAAAACAATGCTCACATAATTCAAAGAAAGTTTTATCTCTTGTCTCAGATGCAAGCATGATAATGAAATCCCACTGCCTTTCTTACATAGGTGTCTTTTTTGTGTGTGAGTGTAACATCTTTTATTAATATTTTTGGAATACTTTTATGGATTTATGGATATGTTGAAAACACAATACAAAGAGTTCTCAGATGCCCTTCATTCAATATTAACATCTCACGTGGTCATGGTACATTTGTCAAAGCTACAAAACACCATTGCTGGGTTACTAGTCATTAAACTCCAGTCTCTCCTTGTGTCTCTACAGGTTTTATATCAATGTTCATTTCCTGTTTAAGGATGTAACCCAGGACACTACAGCACATTTAGTCACTGTGTCTTTTTAAAGTCTCCTTTGGTCTGTGACAGCTTCTCATTCTTTCCTTGTTTTTCATGACCTTGACAATATTGAGAAAATCCTGGTTGGCTATTTTGTAGAAAATCTTTCATTTTGGATTTGTCTGATATTTTTCTCCTTAGCAGGCTGATGTTATGGGTGTTTGAGATGAATTATTCATTGTTCTTAGTACTTAAAAACACAACAGATAAATTTACTTACATAGGTAAAGATATGGATTCAGGAAAGAACATGTGAAGTTGGTGGGGGGGAAGAGTTGGGATGGGGTGGGAGTGGTAGATGCGATCAAAATTCATTGCTTACACATATGGAACCTTCAAATAATAAATAAAATGTTATTCAAATCAAGCAAAATAAACTTACATATGCTATATAACGTTTTGAATTTTAAAAGCATGAGATACTATTTTAACAGCTTTTTGAGAACTTGCTTTTTATCGTCAAACTTGTTTTTGAGCTCTGTCTTTTTAAAAACACATCTCTTTTGCTATAGTGTAACATATGCATTCTGAAAAACTCTTCATGTTCTGCATGATTTCTGCACTAAAAATAACAGGGATTGTGAGATAATTAGGCCCATAGATAATTAGAGGCCGGCCATTCAAAACCTATGCAGTAACACACCAGAGGACTAACACGAAGAGCAACAATCCAGTGACATTATTAGCACAGCAAAGGCTTCTCAGACCCTTCCACCAACCTCACAATTAGTTCCATTCTTCTGGCCTTCAGTCTAGAGTCCTCGTGACCTTTGAGAAACATGTCTTCTAGGGCTATCATTTACAATAGGGGCCAGGCTCATGGAAACGTAAAAATCTCATTGTGAGCGTAGCTTCTCCAGCCATCGATAAAATTTTGTGTTCACCCAGAAATTCTTGGCAGCGCCTTCATCAACACTTGCAGCATCACAATATAGTTTAGCACTGTGGATTGCATAGCAATGCTCGAAGCCACTATAAACCATCGCCTGCATGTACTAGCAGTGCTGAGACAGAATTCTCAGTATCTTCATTAAGATCTTCACACCTTATAAGAAATTTTTTTTTGCTTGTAAGAAAATGTCGTCTTTATCGCTTCACCATTAACCTGCTGGGGAAGATGACATATGAATGAATATAACCTCTATGTTATATTGACACTATTCTTAATTTATGTAAAGCTTCAATTTACATGTTGGAATGAGGATGACCTAATTTACATCCAGCCACTTGCTTTGTGGCTGCACAGGATGTGTACATATCTTCTTCATGCCTTTTAACTGAGGTAAACAAATCCTTCATTTAAAAAAGCATTTCTCAGATGAAAACTTGGGACTTCTTGATTCCTCCGCACCCCCTGAAAACCAAACAACACTGCAGAGAATTTTTCTTTACATGTTATTAAGGGAGTTGTCTTAGAAGTTATGTTGATAGAAGCAAGACTGTTGGACCATAGGATATTGGCATCTTTAATGCAACATATTCATCCATTTGAGGAGTAGTAACACCATCATAATTCTAGGTCATCTAGGTCATTCAGTGGCTGTGGTTACATCTCCATTTATTCATTTTTATATCCTTTACTATTTTACATTTTAAGTAAAAAATGTCACCCATTTTGTATTTGACCTCCTTCTTAGGTGTTCTTTAGGTTTTATTAATACCATGGCTGGCATCTTATATGCTGCATTCCTAAATGGTTATTTCTAGGGGAAAAGAATGTTTTAAATGTCTTTTATGGTTATTTTGTAACCACACAAATATCACTCTAATTGATTCTAAAAGTATGTGTACATGTCTAGGATTTTAAATATAGACACTCATATGCACAACACAAACATTTCTGTTTTTTAAAAAAGTTATCTTATTTATTTACATTCTAGTCATTGCTCTACCTTTCCCACAGTTCCTTATTCCCTTTCTCCTCCCCCCCTTGCCTCTGAGAGGGTGTTCCTGCCCCACCAGACCTCCCCCTTCCCTGGGGCCTCAAGTCTCTGGAGGATTAAGTGCATCTTCTCTCACTGTGGCCAGACCAGGGAGACGTCTGCTATCTATGTGCCAGGGGCCTTGGATGGGCCTGTGTATGCTCCTGATGGTGGCTCAGTCTCTGGGAGTTCCCCAGAGTCTGGACTTCTGGTCTTCCTATGGGTTGCTTTTTCCTTCAGCTTTTTTAATCTTTCCCCTAATTCAACCATAGGGGTCCCCAACTTCCGTCCAATGGTTGGGTGTAAGTATCTGCTCCTGTCTCAGTCAGCTGCCGGTAGACTCAGAGGACAGCCATGCCAGGCTCCTGTCTATAAGCACATCATAGCATCAGTAATAGTGTCAGGCCTTGATGCTCACCCCCTCCCCCATGAGATGGATCCCAAGTTGGGCCAGTCATTGGACCTCTTTTCCTTCAGTCTCTTCTATATTTTTGTCCCTGCAGTTCTTTTGGACAGGAACAATTCTGGGTCAGAAAATTTGACTGTGGGTTAGTAGCCCTGTCCCTCCACTTGAGGCCCTGTCTATCTACTGGAGGTGAACTCTTTGAGTTCCCTCTCCCTAACGTTGGGCATTTTGGCTAAGGTCACCCCCCCCACCATGAGTCCTGAGAGTCTCTCACCTTCTGAGTCTCTGGTACTTCCGAGAGGGTCCCCCCTCTCACTCCCTACCCTGAAGCTGCTTATTTCTATTCATTCTATTGGTCCTATGGGATTCTTCCCCCACCAATATCTGATCCTGTCCCCTCTTTCCCCTCCCCCCTTCTCTCTCCCACCCAGGTCCCTCTCTTCCTTTGCCTTCCATGATTATTTCCTTCTCCTTTCTAAATGGGATTGAAGCTTCCTCACTTGGGCGTTTCTGCTTGTTACATTTCTCACAGTCTGTAGGTTATATTCTGGGTATTCTGTACTTTTTGGCTAATATCCACTTATCAGTGAGTATATACTATGCATGATCTTTTGGGTTTGAGTTTCCTCACTCAGGATATTTCCTAGTTCTATCCATTTGTCTACAAAATTCAGGATGTCCTCATTTTTAATAGCTAAATAGTATTCCATTGTGTAAATGCACCACATTTTCTGTATTGATTCTTTGGTTGAGAGACATCTGGGTTCTTTCCAGCTTCTGCTTATTACAAATAAGGCTGCTATGAACATAGCAGAGCAAGTGTCTTTGTGGTATGGTGGGGCATCTTTTAAGTATATGCCCAAGAGTGGTATAGCTGGGTCTTCAGGTAGATCTATTTCTAGTTTTCTGAGGAACCTCCAAATTAATTTCCAGAGTGGTTGTACCGGTTTATAATCCCACCAGCAATGGAGGAGTGTTTCTCTTTCTCCACATCCTAGCCAGCATGTGCTGTCACTTGAGTTTTTGATCTCAGCCATTCTGATTAGTGTGAAGTGGAATCTCAGGATTGTTTTGATTTGCATTTTCCTGATCAATAAGGTGTTCAAACATTTCTTTAAGGGCTTCTCTGCTATTTGAGATTCTTTTGTTGTGAATTCTCTGTTTAGCCCTGTACCCCGTTTTTAATTGGGTTATTTGGTTTTTTTTTTTGGAGGTTAACTTCTTGAGTTCTTTATATATTTTGGATATTAGCTCTCTATTTGATGTGGGGTTAGTGAAGATTTTTTTCCCCAATCTGTAGGTTGTTGATTTGTTCTCTGGTGGAATTTTGGGGGTCATTTGTATATACTATCATATCAGCTGCAAATAGTGATACTTTGATGAAGTGGGTTGGGTCTAACGCTGCTTGTGTTATAATGTTAATTTTGGTTCCCAAAACTGCTTGCATGACTATTTGCATGTAAGACACTGAGGGACCCTGGCCCCTGTTGGTTCCAACTGATAAATGAAGATGCCAGCAGCTAATGGTTGGTCAGGGCAGACAGAGTGGGTCTTTTAGAATTCCTGGATGGTCCTTCCTTCCGTCTCAGCTCTGAACTTTGTCTCTGTAACTCCTTCCATGGGTATTTTGTTCCCCATTCTAAGAAGGAACAACGTATCCACACTTTAGTCTTCCTTCTTCTTGAGTTTCATGTGTTTTGCAAATTGTATCTTGGGTAGTCTAAGTTTCTGGGCTAATATCCACTTATCAGTGAGTGCATATTATGTGAGTTCTTTTGTGATTGGGTTACCTCACTCAGGATGATATCCTCCAAATTCATCTGTTTGCCTAAGAATTTGCTGAGTTAATTGTTTTTAATAGCTGAGTAGTATACCGTTGTGTAAATGTGCCACATTTTTCTGTATCCATCCCTCTCTTGAGGGACATCTGGGTTCTTTCCAGCTTCTGGCTATTATAAA
>NC_034594.1:145270468-145274804 GCF_900095145.1 Mus pahari
CCCCCAGAGCTTGTGTCTCTAGTTGCATATGTAACAGAGGATGGCCTAGTCGGCCATCATTGGGAGGAGAAGCCCTTGGTCTTGTGAAGATTATATGCCCCAGTACAGGGGAATGCCAGGGCCAGGAAGCAGGAGTGGGTGTGTTAGGGAGCAGGGTGTGGAGAGGGTATAGGGGACTTTTGGGATAGCATTTGAAATATAAATGAAGAAAATATCTAAAAAAAAAAAAAAAAAAAGAATTCCTGGGCTTGGGACAGATAAGAAGGAGGCAGATTCACCATGACTCAGAGGCAGAGGGGTTGGGTTTAGGAGCTACAGAAGAAAAATCATCCAAAATGTAGGTGGAAGGGACTCGGAGCAGGTTAACTAAATTACCTCTACACTTGACCTCTTTCTTTCTAATTTGTACCCCTTAATCTCCTTTTGTTGTCTAATTGCTTTAGCTAGAACTTCAAGTACTATATTGAATAGATAAAAAGAGAGTGGGTAACCTTGTCTTATGCCGTATTTTAGTGGGATTGCTTCTAGTTTCTCTCCATCTAATTTGATGTTGGTTGTTGGTTTGCTATATATTTTTTTATTATGTTATGTATGTGCTATGAATTCCTGATATCTCCAAGACTTTTAATATGCAGAGGTGTTATGAGCTTTAGTAAAGTTTCTTTTATGAATGCGGGTACCCTTGCATTGGGGCATAGATGTTCAGAATTGAGACTTCCTCATGGTGGACTTTTCCTTTGATGAATATGTAGTGCCCTTTCCCATCTCATTTGATAATTTTTGGTTGAAAGTCTATGTTATTGGATATTGAAATGGCAACTCCAGCTTATTTTTTGGGACCATTTGCTTGTAAAACTTATTTTGAGCCTTTTATTCTGAGGTAGTGTCTGTCTTTGTCATTAAGGTCTGTTTCTTGTATGTAGCAAAATGTTGGATCCTGTTTATATATGGAGTCTTTTAGCCTGTGCCTTTTTTATGGGGGAATTGAGTCTATTGAGCTTAAGAGATATTAATGTCAGATGTTTCTTAGTTCCTGTTATTTTTTGTTTGTGGAGGTGGTATATGTGTATCATTCTCTCTCATGTTTTTTTTTTTTTTTTTTTTTTTTTTTTTTTTTTTTTTTTTTTTTTTGTTTTTTTCGTGAGATGTTTAGTTTCTTATGTTTTCTTGGGTGTNTTTTGTTTGTGGAGGTGGTATATGTGTATCATTCAATCTCATGTTTTTATTTTTTTTCTTTCTTTGTTCTTTTTTTTTTTTCTTTTTTTTTTTTTTTTTTTTTTTTTTTTGTGAGATGTTTAGTTTCTTATGTTTTCTTGGGTGTAGTTACACTCCTTGTTTTGGAGATTTTATTCCAGTATCCTCTGTAGTGTTTGATTAGTAGAAAGATATTGTTTAAATTTGGTTTTGTTATAGAATATCTTGGTTTCTCATTTCTATGATGATTGAGAATGTTGCTGGGTATAGTATCTTGGGCTGGCATTTGTGTTCTCTTAGGGTCTGAATGACATCTGTCCAGAATCTTCTGGCTCTTTAGAGTCTCTGTTGAGCACTCTGGTGTAATTCTGATAGGTCTGCCTTTATATGTTACTTGGCCTTTTCCCCTTACACCTTTTAATATTCTTTCTTCTGTGCATTTAGTGTTCTGATTCTTATCTGATGAGAGGATTTTATTTTCTGGTCCAATATATTTGGTATTCTGTAGGCTTCTTGTACATTGATGGCCATCTCTTCTTTTAGGTTAGTGAAGTTTTCTTCTATGCTTTTGTTGAAGATGTTTTCTGGCCCCTTTTGACCTGGGATTATTCACCCTCTTCTATTCCTATTATTCTTAGGTTTGTTCTTTTCATTGTGTCTTGAATTTACTGGCTATTTTGGGTTAGGAGCTTTGTATTTTCTTTGATTGATGTGTCAATATCTTCTATGGTATCTTCTATGCCCGAGTTTCTCTCTTTTATCTCTTGAATTCTGTTGGTTATGCTTGCATCTGTAACTACTGATCTCTTTTCCAAGTTGCTCATCTCCAGGGTTGCCTCGCTTTGTGTTTTCTTTATTGTTTCTATTTTCATTTCTAGTTCTTGGACCGTTTTGTTCAATTCCTTTACCTGCTTGATTGTATTGTTTCTTCTTTAAGGGCTTCTACCTGTTTACCTGTGTTTTCCTGTATTTCTACATACAGAGTTCTTGATATCCTCCTTAAAGGCCTCTATCATCTTCATGAGATGGGATTTTTATCTTGCTTTTCAGGCATGCTAGGGTATCCAAGCCTTGCTGTGGTGGGAGTACTGCATTCTGATGGTTCCAAATGGCATTAGATTCTGTCATATGATTTTTTGATGCCTCTGGCCCTCTGGTTCTCTCTGGTGTTAACTGGCCTGGGTGTCTCTGTCTGAAACCAGTCTTCTTGGAGGCAGGAAGAGCTCTGTGACCTGAGTTAGAGCTGGTTTCCTTGGAGGCAGGCAGTGTTGTCTCTGGTTAGAGTGGGCCTCTTGTGTTTCTGGTTAGAGCAGTCCTCCCGTAGTCTTGGTTACTGCAGATCTCTCGTGCCCCTGCAGAAGTGGGCCAGAATGAAGGTGGTGGTGGTGGGAGGGGTGGGAGAGGGATGGGTCTCCTGTCAGCTGGGCTGTGTGGGTGTTCCAGCTGGCATGAGTATTTGGGTGAGATTCTCACCTGTGTCTTCTGTTATTATGAACCTCTGGGAGGCAAGCAGGCTATATCTTGTGGGCAGGTATCAACCCCTCATCTGGCCTGGGTCGGGAAGTGGACCAGAAGAAAGGTGGCACTTGTGGTGGGGGTGAGGTGGGGTGGGGGAATAGGTCCCATGTCAGTTGGGCTGCAACACAAACATTTTCTTTTGTTTCTGATCATTTGATCTTTTATTTCTTGTCTTACTATACTGAATTGCAAAATTTACATAGCATATGACTCGTTACTACAAAGGAGTGGTTCTAAAATTTCACTGTGTATGTATGTGTATGTATGTGTGGAATGGAGTGTTGTGCACTGTGCACATTCCAAAGCCAGAGAAAGATGCTGGGTGTTCTTTCTCTTTCTCTGACTTAATTCCTTGAGTCAGGGTCTCTAACTGGACCTGAGGCTGGCAATTATTTTACTAGATGCTGGCCAGAGAGCTCCAAAGATTCATCTGTGTTTGCCCCTAGTGACAAGGTCACATTTGTGCAGGGTCATAGCCTGTGTTTTTATGGGGATAGGATTTGAACTCAGGTCCTTATGCTTGCCTCACAATCGTTTTTACTCACTCAACTCAGTGCTTAATTTTAAGAATAAATTTTTTTGTGAAGTTTTACTTGAAATTTTTATTTTTAATTTAATAAAGATGAAAAAAGGTGAAATTTTAAACTCTAAGACATTCTTAAACAGATGATTTTAAAATGATTCCACTGAATGATGTTTTGATGTTGCTATTTAAGTCAATCAAGATGGCAAAAATGACATTGATAGGGTTCTCTAATGTTCTGAGGAAAACCTTTGACAGGTAAATGCTAATCATTTTACCTCCTCTCTGTAGCTGGCTACTGAGAAAAGATTCTGACCTACTGCAGAAAGCCATGGGAATTACTCAGGCAGTCAGTCCTTGTCCAGTTCCATGGCATGGGCAGCTACCCCTGAGTCCTGTCACTGGATGGTTGGCATCACTTTTGCTCTGAATGCTTACATGACTTGTCCTGCCTAAGCTTGCTGAATTGTTTAGCTCTAACTGCAAAGCTTGAAGCTTCTCACTCTACCAGGGAATGGCTGTCATGGATGCTGAGCTGTCATGACATATTGCTATTGTGTTGTGGACTCTGGCCACACTGGGTGTGGAGGGAGAAATGACTTCTCCAGCTTGCAGCTCATGGATCGCGTCTACACGTCTTTCTTAGGTTCTTTTGATTTGTCTACTGCTGTCATCCATAAAATTTTCTATGGCTTCCTCAATTATTTCCTTACCCCTCATATAAATCACTCTTTCTTCAAAATAATAGTTTCTTTGGGCTGAAGATTTGGTTTGGCAGTTAAGGGGTCTTGTTGCTTTTCCAGAGGACACATGTTCAATTCCCAGCATCTATTTGACAGTTTACAATGGTCTGTAACTTCTGTTTCAAAGATGCGCTCTTCTGACTCTCACAGCTACCAGGCATGCAGATGGTGCTCTGAAATACCTATATATTCTGTACCCCCAGAGCACTCGTCTCTAGCTACATATGTAGTAGAAGATGGCATAGTCAGCCATCATTGGGAAGAGAGGTACCTTGTTCTTGCAAACATTATATGCCCCAGTACAGGGGAACACCAGGGCCAAGAAGTGGGAGTGGGCGGGTAGGGGAGCGGGGGGGGG
>NC_034594.1:145276551-145287536 GCF_900095145.1 Mus pahari
ACAACAATATGAACTAACCAGTACCTCCTGAGCTCATGTCTCTAGCTGCATATGTAGCAGAAGATGGCCTAGTTGGCCATCATGGGGAATAGAGGCCCCTTGGTCTTGCGAAGTTTATATGACCCAGCACAAGAGAAGGCCAGGGCCAAGAAGTGGGAGTGGGTAAGTATGGGAGCAGGGGCGGGGGGAACTTTTGGGATAGCATTTGAAATGTAAATAAAGAAAATATCTAATAAAAAAATTTCTTCTTTTCTCCTGTTCTTGGAGACATGCAGTTCAGGCTAGCCTAGAACTTGGAATACTGCAGAGGATGACTTCAAACTCTTGATCTTCCTGCCTCTGTTTCCTATGTGCTGGGATTGCAGATATTTATCACCATTATCAGCTTTGCCCCTTTGCTCTTAAACTCCTAAGACAGGCATATCTCTATTTGTTAAGTGAGGTCTATTGAGCCTTTCAGTTTGCCCATGGATACCCTTACTGTTTCTGTGGTCTATCTCTAGAAACTATGAGAGATGAGCAGGAAATACTGGCAGGGCATATTAATTTATCATCAGGGTTGGAAACCTTCTGGGTCTCTACAAATTCTTGGACAATATCCTACTTGGGCTAAAGGAATCTTTCTGCCCCAGGCTGTGAACAAGAACTCTGCAGAGGTGCGGGCTCCGAGACCCCTAATTGACAGGGCTGCCTTACGCTCTGGCACCCATTTCCAATATCCTTTACTTCAGGGTGCACCAGCACATTTTCACAGTAGCCCTTCCCTGCATATGTTTTGGGTCATGGTCTATCTATTTGGGCTATCCACTGATGTATTCTTCTGGCTTTCTGGATTTTAGAGAATTCATTTTCCTTACTGCCGATGAAACCCTTTCCTTCCCCTGACACCATATTGATCTACTTTTTGGAAGCATATTTTCCATCATTTGTAGGAATTGAAGTAGGAAGAGGATATTGGCATCTGTGCTCAGTCCATCCCTGCTTAAATTTGTCTTCTATGATTCTTCTGTGGCTTCTTCCTTCAGTTATGTCTTCATCCATTCGCTCTACAGTCTACTGACAATGTACCAACTCTGGGTTAGGCTTGGTATCAGTTATCTTTCAAGAGGATAGTACTGTTACCCATAAGTAAAAGGCTGTGTTTTTTTTTTTTTCATTTTTTAAAAACAAGCATACTTGATTTTATTTGTATAAGTTAATGTGCACATATTTCTCTCTCTCTCTCTCTCTCTCTCTCTCTCTCTCTCTCTCTCTCTCTCTCTCTCTCTCTCTCTCTCTCTCTTTCTTTCTTTATGTCACCCTGGAAGCTCAGTTTGGGCTAGAGACTATCACCAATAAGTGAAGCCACTGATCTAGGTGTGATTCAACAAGCTGTTTTGGCCTCACTCACATAGTGTTTGATATGCAGATGATAGAAGTCTTTACATATTGCATTTGGTCAGGTTTCTATTCTCCTCAGTGGTTTTGGCACCTCTCTCAAATCTGTCTCCCGGGTTCTTAACTGTTCCTGCCTAGTTCTGACACTTGTCACATTTACCTTAACTTGTCTGGCTAATGGCTTAGTCTGTGATCTTTAGCAGCAGTTCCTAACATTTGTCATGGTGAAATTGATGTAAAGTCCATTAAGTCTATGAATTTATAGTCTTACTTACTTTAATACAACCCTCATATTTTCTTCCATTAAAATTTAGAAACACTTATCCAAGTATATAATTTCCTTATTTATAACCTTATTTATAAACCTTCAAAGCCTCTCAATTGCTTAAAGTAAAATGGCCTTAGAAACAATATTTTTATAGATTATTTTATTAGGAAGTTTATACAAGTAGTAGAAATACTAGAGTGGTACATTATGAGTACAAATGTGATTTTTTTTCTGGTTAAACTGATAATTCTAATGGCGACTAGGAAGTGGGAAATATGAAGTAAATGCTTTATTCATGACTTAATTAGGTTAATGGGGTGAATAAAACAATGAACTGTTATAATCTATAGAATTTTGACTGGCAGAACAATAAAATTTTGGATTATAAATACATTTATTTACTAAAAATGGACTACTGTGGTTAGAGGGGTTCAAACATGATTTTGAAGTTTGTGTATGGTAGTAGAAAATAAAGTTTGGAGGTTGGTAGCTATGTCATATTATTCTCTTAGTCTCTATGATGGTTAATTTAAAATTTCAATTTAATACAATCTAGGATCTTCTGGGAAGAGAGTGTCAGTAAAGGACTGTCTAGATTAGTCTGGTCTGTGGGAGTTTGATGACCTTAACTGGGGTGGGAAGATTGCCCACTGCAAGTGGTACAATTCCCTAGGCAGGGGATAAAAACCTGCATGAGAGTGGAGAAGGTGAGCTGAGAACAAGCATGTATGCATCCATCGTTCTGTTTCTAATTATGGTTGTTGTTTGACCAACTCCCTCAAGCTTTTGCCTCTCTTTCTTCTCTGTTACAATGGAGTGTAACTTGGAACTGTGAACGAAAATACATCCTTTCTCCCCTAAGTTGCTTTTTTTCAGCTATTTTTGTCATAACAACAGGAAAGGAAGACAAGACATTCTTGAATCTCTTACTTCAGCTTTTGTGGCTCAGTTTAAATGTGTGCTGTTTCGATGTAAAATTCTGGCAGGTTTCCTATGCAAAGATGCCAGGATGTTTCAGGGCAAGAGATGACCAATATGAAACCAAGGTTTTAGGTCCAGGGATTACTACAAAGGTATTTCTATTTTCCCAAACTCCTTAAGATGTAAATATCATAAACCAACTAAAATGTGTAAATTAAGACAAAGGGATTTGTGAATAACCTACTTTTGAAGATCAGAGTCTAGTAAGAGCACTGGTAACAGATGAATTCAAAGACTCAATGTGATTGTCTCTCATAATTGGGAGTCAAAATTGGAGTGGTGGGGCAGAAAATCACATCTTAAGGCCTTTAAATTTTTTCATTTTAAAAACAGTGTGCAAGACTTCATGAAAGAGTTAAGAACTGTGCTGAATGTCAGATGTTGCATAAGATTAAAAAACATCCTAGAAAATTGGTTATTAAATTTAATGAGAGAGAGAGAGAGAGAGAGAGAGAGAGAGAGAGAGAGAGAGAGAGAGAGAGAGAGAGGTTTATATTGTTTTCTGCTTAAGTGATAGAGGTCAGAACCAGAAATCCTTGGGTTAAGGAGGAAGCTGTGGGACAGTGGAGATGGAGATCTTGGTTATAAGTAACCTTTCTACCTTCTTTCTTCTTCCCTTTGTCTTTCTCTTCCTTCTCTGAAATGCCATGTTTATTGTAGTTTTGGCATTTGGGGAATTGATAGAATGAAGGTGAATTAATTATGTGTAAGGCAGAAAGAAACACGGGGGGGGGGATTCATTAGATGATGGGTCATCTGAGCTTGCTCTAAAAGTGCAAGTTTGACCTTAGATACATTCAGCAACTGTTTATTTCTTATGGGGAGTCAGAAAAGTGCGTAGATTTTATAGTGGAAAGATACAGAGTGGTAGCAACCAAGTTTCAATAGAAGAATGAACAAATTCATAGCAATTTAAGAAAATTTAAGACTGCATATTCTTTAAATAAGTATTTGTGTATATGATATTCAAGGGTTGAAACAATGGCTTTATAATAGTATTTACCGATTCAACGTATTGAGTTGCTGTGCAAACTTCTGCTTGCAGCTTGTTATGGAAAGGTGATTCCCTCTCCTCCCTCTCCCTCTCCCTCTCCCTCTCCCTCTCCCNTCTCCCTCTCCCTCTCCCTCTCCCTCTCCCTTACCCCTCCCACCTGTCCTAACCAGAGGACAAGAAAGGAGCAAAAGGGAAGGCGTGTATCTTCACTATAAAGGGTACAACCTAGAGAATGTCTCTTTTCTGTCCAAATCTCATTCTGACCTGTAGCTGATGCTGAGAAATCGTCTGTGGTAGGATGAGAATGCATCTAACTAAAAATGGAATTACTGAATGAATGGTTCGCTGCTTCAGGGGATACACTATTTTTCTCTAATTTCTCAATTATAGGGCAACTCATGAATGGAATGAAAGAATGGATGAGATTGTGAGGGGTTCAGGAGCAAGGCCAAGGAGCATGGTATTCAACTAGAAGACTGAGGTAAGCAGAGAACTGCTTAACTGTTGCTAGGCAGTATGGAGGGAATTCTTAGACTCTGAACAAAAGAACCAAATGCTGACCATCCCGACTCCTCCCTGAAGCTTCCACATTATAAAAAACAAAAAACAACCCCCCAAACCCCCAAAACAAAAAACCCCCAAAACAGCAAACAAATAAACAAACAAAAACCCAGTCTGTTTCACAAGATTGAGGCCAATGGTACATTTGGGGTAGGACAGGTGTTCCATTCAGTCAAAGGTCTGTGATAAGTCTAGGCAGTTGGCCAGGGAAAGTTTGTTCTTGGGGCTGGGAATGGAATGCTTGTTTTCTTCATTTCCCAATATGGAAAAGAGCAGCTTCCAGGAGAGTTTAGCAGACGCTGGAGATGCAACCATCATATGCACACGCACACATGAGCGCTCATCTATTAAGCTAAAATTTCCCATTATTTTCTCAGTAGAGCTAGGCCAAGTGGAGTCTTGGGAAGCTTTCTCATTTTTCCTGTCACACAGAAACTGGTGATTCAGGGGTCACAGGAGTTTGTAATAAATAACCCACATTGATTTCTCTGTTCTAGAATGATTTTTTGCTTCCCTTCCTCCCAGTGGTCTGACGTTTACCCCAAGAGGCAGTGTTAGGAAATCATTTACAAAGTGGTTCATCCCCTCCATCTGCTATAGTTATAAATCTAAGAATGGGCCGGGCCCGAGGCAAGCGTTCCAGGACTCCTTGTCCTTGATCTTTCAGACAAAACGCTGTCCTCTTAGTCCAGATCCCAGCAGCATCGATAGCCATGGAGAAGCTACTATGGTGCCTTCTGATCATGATCAGCTTCTCTCAGGCTTTTGGCAGTGAAGGTAGGAGCTATTATAAAGATTCTTCTCCTAGGGGGAGAATGGTCGGAACTTAATATTTTGCATAAGCAATCAAGGATCAGGATCAGGGGTAGCTGTGTATTTATGTAACCTGGGAGAGGACCAGATGACTCTCGATCCCAAACTCTACTTATAAGGGAGGGCTATGTCTTCGTTATCTGAGAAAGTACTCACTTTCTTGGTTTTCTGTTTCACAGATATGTTTAAAAAGGCCTTTGTATTTCCCACGGAGTCAGACACTTCCTATGTGTCTCTGGAAGCAGAGTCAAAGAAGCCACTGAATGCCTTTACTGTGTGTCTCCATTTCTACACTGGTCTGAGCAAAATCCGCAGCTTCAGTGTCTTCTCTTATGCTACGACGAAGAACTCTAATGACATTCTCATATTTTGGAATAAGGATAAAGGGTATGCTTTTGGAGTGGGTGGTCCTGAAGTACGATTCATGGTTTCGGAGATTCCTGAGGCTCCAACACACATCTGTACCAGCTGGGAGTCTGCTACAGGGATTGTAGAGTTCTGGATTGATGGGAAACCCAAGGTGCGGAAAAGTCTGCAGAAGGGCTACACTGTGGGGACAGATGCAAGCATCATCTTGGGGCAGGAGCAGGACTCGTATGGTGGTAGCTTTGATGCAAAGCAGTCTTTTGTGGGAGACATCGGAGATGTGAACATGTGGGACTTTGTGCTATCTCCAGAACAGATCAACACAGTCTATGTTGGTGGGACACTCAACCCCAATGTTTTGAACTGGCGGGCACTGAACTATAAAGTACAGGGTGATGTGTTTATTAAGCCACAGCTGTGGTCCTGACCTACTGTTGTGAGCCCGGAGGCACCTCCTGGGATTACATTCTCTCCTTTGTCTCCAGTTATGAACCTTTTAGCCCCAGCGGATGTTGTAGGTCTGTTCTGTGAATATGGCCTTTCACTTCTCTGCTCTGTGGTCCTCAGCACTAGAGCACAGAATTTAAATGGAAGGCTTCCAGTATAAGCATCCCACTAGGAATCTTTACCAAAGAGAATCTGACTTACCCATGATATATATAATTGAAAATATTTAGACATAATTCTTCTCCCTCACATAGATGAGAAAATAGATGCACAGAAAGGAGAATAATTTTTTATTGTTTTTGTTTTAGGATGTCATCTTGAGTGCTGTATTTATATACTTTCTATCCCTCCCTCTCCAGATCCTCTCCTATCCTTCACAATTCTCTCTCAAATTCATGACGTCTTATTATTAGCCTTATATGCATATACACATATGCATAATACCTATCTATCATCTATCTATCTATCTATCTATCTATCTATCTATCTATCTATCTATCTATCTATCTATCTATCATCTATTTATAAGTCATACATCTTACTGATTACATTTAGTGCTTCTTGTATTTTGTTGAAGACTGGAGACTGGATAATTTATCAGGAGGGCCCCTCCCTGAAGAAGACAGCCCTTTTCTCAGCAGCCACTGATTACCTCTAGCTCTTCATATAGGGTTGTGTCTTTGTGAAATTTCTTCTGTCCATGTTGCTTGTCAGCTGGTGTCATTATGCAGGTCTTGTTTGGGCAACCCAGAGTGATGGAGCCCTGACTACACTGTGCTCAGAATCAGTTCTTTACTGGAATAAAATCTGTACCTGAACTTCCCGGGTCCATGAGTCAATAAAGTCACCTTTGGCTTGAATGAATTTGAGCAGTTTCATGACTAACTTCATTACTGACCCTCTGAAATCAAGACTCAAAGTTCAGGCTGACTGTCACTGTCATGTAGAACCGTATCAGAGTCATACTACCCCTTGCTGCTGGACTCTTTTGTGATGAGTCTCTCTGAGGTGAACAGCTCTACTTTGGAGATAGCTGGTCATTCATGGGGTTCAGGCGTGGGGTTCTGATTCTCTCCCTTTGAGAATTCCAGTTTGAGAACAAAAATCTAAAGACCTTTGAGATTCATGAATCTGTAGTCAAGTCCATGATGGAATACATTTGTTTCAGTCTGTTTGGCTGCTTTATAGAAACAGACCCCTCAATATTGCTGGCTTTTCCTAGAGGCATCCTTTATCATGGTCTTTCCAGACTGGGTAAACAATGAAGTCATTCCATAAGGCCTTATTCAGGATGGAGGAGGGGCTCATTCAATCATTATTTTAGGGAAGGCATAGGACAGAATGGTTAAATTTAGAGGTTCTAGAATCAGGTCCATGTCCTGGTTTTATATCATACAATTATGTGACTTCTTTGAACTCAGTTTTCTTACCTGTAAGTCAAGAGAAATGATTTAATTCATTTAAAGGTCATTGTAAGAGCCAGATATGATTACACAAACAGTAAGCTTGTATAAGAGCCACCTCCTGTTATTACTAGTTGGCTTTGTACTACATGCCTAAATATTATACACCTTGAAAATAGTGCTGTTGGAGTTTTGTCTAGGTTGGAAGCATGCGTGTTTCTGATTTGCTAAGAATTCAGTTCAGACCATTAGGAGGACGAACAGAGTGTCTTTAAAGAAATTATTTATGAATATCGATTTCCCTAATTGACCTTTGATAACCATTTAGAAGCACAAGAGTTAGAGAAATACATTCTTAGGCAAAAATGTAAGTGCAGATAATTCTCCATTGTCCAATTAGGGCAGATCCATACACCCTGACACTCAGCTAAGTGGGAGAGAGGGTTGATGCTCTTTTCTAGTTAACGAATCTAACCAGGAGATATGTCTTAATTATAGAAGGCCGTCCCAACTCCTCAGGGATGTGGGATGAGCTAATATGTTCTTCAGAATTCAATTATGGCTACCTTGCTACACACAGTCTAGCAGAGAGCCTCTGGCCCTGATGATTTTATCCAGGGAAATTTTAACAGGCAGTATTTACATTTGGTGTGGATTTAAAAAATCTTAATAAATATTTCTATAGTGCTTAAATTTAAGCAATTTACCTTTCTGGCAGATACTTTGATATAATCTTCTGAGAAAATGTATTCCTAGGTACCTGGTGAATTGTCATAATATATGAAGTTGTTAGATGTAATTTAATAAAACGATATCTGCTGAGGATGATTTTGATTTGGGAATGTTGGTGCTGTTATTTTAATTTTTTTATAAGTGGATAATACCAACCTTCCATGGTGGTCATTCTAGGTGATATTGGTAATGCTGTGTCATTGCACTGGGATTTCCAGGGATCATGCATCAAACTTATCCAGGAACATTAAAGTGCAAGTTAAAAAGACAGAGAGCCCTGCTCTACGTAAACCTGGATATCAAAACTAGGCAATGGTTAGGAAGATGGCTCAGTTGGTAAAGCACTTGTCTTGCAAGCCTGAGGACCTGAGTTCAGTCCCCAGAACCCGCACAATTATCAGGCATGGTGCTTCATGTTTGCAGTGTCAACACTGTCGCGGTAGGAACAAGAGGATCACGGAGGCTAAATGGTCAGTCTGTCTGATCTAAGTTGGTAAGCCAGATTAATGGGAGACTGTTTCAAAATACGTAGGTGGTGTGCCGGATGATGATCTCCAAGATTGTTTTCTGGCTTCTACACACATGTGTGAACACGTGCATACACAACTACACACACATATATGCCTGCATGCACATAGATATGCACACACATGTACATGAGCACTTAAAATCATAGCAAAATATTATGCCTTATTTACAAGCAAGCAAGTTAAGTGGACTTATTTAGTTTTTTTTTTTTCCTACAGAAAAGAGACTTCTAGTTCTAATCTTCAGGCCTTGCCTGAAGAGACACTGTAATTCATTTATAGGCTAAATCTAGAAGATTGAGCACAGGGAGAGCACCCAAGGATGGCTAACTACGCACACAACTTTCTTTTGTAATTGAAAATTGACATTTGGTACAAAGGCTAGGCCAAACTCTGGCCTGAACGGCAGCATCTAAGCAGCAGATGCAATGTGGTTCTGTACAGTCAGGAGCCCACATTGGAGAAGCTAAAAACTAGCAGGTGACCTTCCTGATACAGTTCAGAAGCCTGGCATAGTCTTGTGTCGGGTAGAAATACTGTGCTATTGTTCATGAAAGAGGCTTTGCATGTTCTCCAATAGGAGTCGTCATGACAATGTCACAGTTAGGACGGGGATTTATGTAGGTGCAAGGCAATCTATGGGGACCCATCTCTTTGGTAAGATCTGGTCTATCTAGAGCCTAGAAGAGGGACTACAGATCTCCCCAAAGGTGGAGTTAGGGTCCAACAGACATAGATTTGTAGTGCAAGTTGACAAAGTAAGGAGAGTATTAAATCTGTGAATCTTTGCCCTGTTTTTTTTTTTTTTTTAAACTGTCTCCAATTTTATTGTGTTGCAGTAAAGCAAAGTTTAACAGGAAGAAAGCAAGTGACTCCAGATTATTAATAAAAAAACAACAAAACATCACCCACAACAAGTTTTAAAAACAGTTTTGGTCCCTAGAATCCCCTGAAAAAAAGAGAAATGATGCTTTGGTTTCTAAATAGCTCCATCCCAAGATAACTATCCTTTTACCTCTGATGGGTTGGCCTGGTAACCTGCCAAAATTGCCTCCCTTCAGTTTCCTGTCTTTGTCTCATCTATGGATATCTGTTCATTTCACCTGGACCAGAAAGAAAGTTAAGTGAGTTTATTTGTTTTTTTCCTACAGAAAATGGAGACTCCTAGTTTAATTTCCCTGGATGCCTGGCCCAGTGATACACTGTAGTCTACTAATAGGGAAATCATTACCTCTGGGGTTTTGATCATGTGTGCAGAATCATTGACTTGAGGACTGCTAGGTCAGACTCTATGCCCAGTGTGCTTACAGAACTAGTCTTATCTGGTGGGCATTCTTAGCTCCCAATAAGCTTCAAGACAGGTGGCTGTATTTAAAGAAAGACCTAGAACAGATAGACTCAATCCTCCTGGCCCAGTTTTGGTGCATGTTCCATGTCATATAACACAAATAAGTGATCCCGTAATGTCCCATAAGGTTCTGAGGGTACCAGCTGCCTAACACAGGGAAGATTCCTCATACTATTTAAAAGTACCTTACACGTTTTCTTAAAGATTTATTTACTTTTATCTTATGCGCATTAGTGTTATGACTGCACATAAATGGAGTTATAGACCGTTGTGAGCTGCCATGTAGGTGCTGGGAATTGAACCTGCGTTCTCTGGAAGAGTAGCCAGTGCTCTTAACCTCTGAGTCACCTCTCCAGCCTCACTCTATTCTTTTTAAAAAATATTTTATTTTTGAAATTAAATATAATTACATCTCCCTCCCTTTCCTTCATCTAACCCTTCCCATGCACCTCCCCTTGCTTCTTATATGTGTGGACTATGTTTCTTTAATTATGGCCACACACACACACACACACACACACACACACACACACACACACACACGTACACACGTACACACCACATGCACACGTGCACACACACACAGTATATGTATGTTGTGAGGGCTGACCACTGATATTGGAGAACCAACTGGTGTGCTCGTTCCTGGGGAAGACTGTTCCCCTCTGCCTCTACTCTCAGCATCCTTAGTTGCCTGCAGTTCTTTGTCTAGGGTGGAGGCCTCGTGAGTTTTTCCCTTCGATGTTGGCATGTCATCCTTGCTGGTGTCATCCTTGTTCAAGTCTTGTTTAGGTAGTGGTGTTGATGAGACTTCATAATGGAAGATGTGCATGTGTGGAAAGATTGTAAGAGCTGGAGGAACAGGAAGTTTTCTGTGAGCTCATCTCCCAGAAATGAAGCTAAAATACTTTATTTTGATCTGAGCTTTTATTGTATGCTAGACACCAAGGCCTTTAAACACACTTGTTTGGAGATTTTGGAAAGATTCATTTTAAAGTACTTTCTCTCTTTTAATATATGTATATGTACACACACATATGTATATATATATATATATTTATATATGGTATATGCACACACATCTATATCTATATCTATATCTATATCTATATCTATATCTATATCTATATCTATATCTATATCTATATCTATATCTATATCTATATCT
>NC_034594.1:145287586-145298564 GCF_900095145.1 Mus pahari
TATATATATATATATATATATACACACACACACACACACACACATATATTCATTCTTCTCTCATATGTTACATCCTGACCACAGCTTCCTTTCCCTTCACTCCTCCCAGCCCTCCCCACTATCACTGCCCTTTTCCCTGGATTCACTGCTCCTCCATTTCCCTTCAGAAGAGAGCAGGCCTCCCAGCTGTATTAACCCTACACAGCATAACATGTTACACCAAGACTAGGCACAAATCCTCGTATCAAAGCTGGACCAGGCAACTCAGTAGGAGAAAAAGGGTTCCAAGAGCAGGCAAAAGAGTCAAAGACACCCTGTACTCCCATTGTAAGAGTCCCACAAGAGCAACACGTGATAAATCATAACATATATGCAGAGACCCTAACTCAGACCCATGCAAGCTCTGTGATTGTTGCTTCCATCTCTGAGAGGCCCTTTGAGTCCTCCTTAGTTTATTTTGTGGGCTGTGTTCTCCTGATGTATTGTAGGAGCCAGAGTACTTTTTTTTTCTTTTGAGAGAGTCTCAGTAGAATTGGAACTTACTACGTAGATTGTGAGCCCTCAAACTCAGAGATCTTCCTGCCTTTTTTCTCCCAAGTTCTGGGTTAAAGGCATGTGCCACCATGCCCAGCTAATTTTTGTTTCATATGTAAGGAAACCAAGGTCCGAAGAGATTAATCAACTTTGTTAGAGGTAGGGTTTGAATTGAGATCATCTAGCCTCTAACTACTTATGTGTTATCACCTACACTTGTGTCTGCAATGGAGGAAGGAGAGTGGGGATATAGGGATACATGTCTTCCATTAGGGAGCACCTATACTTAACTTTTGTTTTTTTTGGGACAGGGTATTTTGCATCCTAAGCCTCAATCTCACAGTGTAACCAAGGATGACGTTTAATTTCTGGTTCTCTTGCCTCCAACTCCTAATTTCTGGGATTACACATGTGTGTGGTACCACACCTCATATGTGCTGGGTTCCAAACTTAAGACCCTGTTCTTATTTATCCAGTCTCAATATTAAGATAACATTATCTGGACTTCTCCTGGCACACTGTTATCTTCTCCAACCTGGAACCCTCACTTTCTGTGCAGATATGAATGCCTCAGACAACCCTTTACCTATGAAGCATTCTTCACAGGCATAGAATCATGAAGAGACCCTTCTACACCAGTGGATCTCAACTCTAGATGCCAATTAGAGTTACCTGTTGAGTTTTCAAAGGTCTAGAAGCCAAGGCTTCACCCAGATCATGACACTGGAGTCTCTGGTGACGAGACCTAGGTGCCAGTGTTTATAAAATTGCTCAACTGATTACAGTGTGTAGGCAAGTCTTCCACCATGGAGGACAGGGTACTGCTATTCTAGGAAATTGGTGGCTTTGAGAAGATTCCAGGGTCTAGGAATTCTAGGCTGCTCTAGGATTGAATAAAGTGACAGCCCAGGGTTTCTCATGTTATTTATTCAATAAGGCCACACAGAATTGACAAACATCTTGCCTTGCCTCAGGGTGGTCCCTCCCCCCCCCCCGAAGACGGTTACTCAGATTGCTGCACTTTGGGGTGTTTCTCTCATCTACAGGGGCTTTAAATCAGGGAGACTCCTACACGCCCAGGTGTCTAGGAAAGCTTAGATCCTTACATATGTTTTATGAATCATCACAAACTCCAAGGAAAAGAGAGGAGGTTCCTACCGACCTGCCGGAGGGAAGGGTCAGGTCACATTGGAGGCTGATTTATTGCACCCTGTGCACGATGAAATGATTCGAACAGTTACAGAGCTGTGTCAGCAGCAGCAGGGAATCATCAGCAGGGATTGTTAACTGGTTCACAGGGACAGTCTCTCTCTCTCTCTCTCTCTCTCTCTCTCTCCCCTCTATATGTCTCTGTCTCTGTCTCTGTCTGTCTGTCTGTCGCTCTCTCTCTCTCTCCCTCTCTCCCTCTCTCTCCCCCTCATTTTAAAGATTTGTTCAGCATATCCATTTTGGAGGTAGTTCCAATTTTGGAGGTGTTGTGGACTCCATGAAATGAATAATTTTCCAGGACCCACTCACAGTGTTGGAAGTTATATTTTATTGACTTGTCTGCAGAGCCCAGATGTTAATAATAAAGCAATCTCCACACTGGGAAAACATACTTTTTTGTTCAAGTATTTTTTCTATAAAATCTTTTTCTGTTTTCATAATGTATATCTCTTTTATTGGGCAAGTGGGCAAGAAGAGAGGAAGGGCTAAAGTTCTGAAGCAATTACACCAAGTTAGTCACATCCTTTAAAAAATCTGGTGTAAGAAATCCTTCGGAAAGGACAATTTAAAAGAAAATATAACTATTCACCACTAAAAATCAGACTACTATTTTTAAAGTGTTTTTTTTTTTTTTTTTTGGTTGTGTGGCTGGAATATGTTAATCAACATCTGATTTTTTTATTCAGTCAGTGGAGAAATATTATCAATTCCTCATTGAATATCAATGAAAAACTGATGAGATCATGATAAATTAGTTTGATTCTTTTTTTTTTTTACATAAACTCAACAACGCTTTAGAATGGAATTTACATATTTTAAAATACTTTGTATTTATGCCTGTATCTTGAGGATACCGTCTCACTGATGTTATTCTCTGGTTTAGTCGATCGGGCGTAAAGCCAAATAGCCGTCCAGACTGAGAGTCTTACTCATAAAATGCAACAGCAGTTTCTGGAGCTTTAAGGACTCTAATCTGCATTTCCTCTTTCCTTGCTTCTTAATTACACACACACACACACACACACACACACACACACACACACACACACACATCTTAGTAGCACTAAAGCACATTATGGAAATGTTGGAGGAGAAATCATACCTAATTCTACTATCACAATAGGAGCACATTATCTGATGGTGTTACAGCCTTTTCCCTAAAGTAGTTACTTCTTTAAAATGCAGTATGTAGTAGACTAATCTTATATTTTTTTTCTCTTTTCTAATTATAAACGTTTGCCATGTTGTACCATAAAACTCACAACTAACATTTTAAATGGCTATCCATTCTGCTTAGTGGGTGACGATGTATACAGTTTTCTTAAATGTGCCCAATTTTCTAATTTTTCATTACACTAAGCAATGCTAAATGGTTTCCTTTGTGAACAAAGTCTCCTCCCTGCCATATTTTATGTCTCTTCCCAGGATGTGACTGTCCTAATTTACCAGGCAATGCCACATACAGCTTCTGGAGCTCCAGCCTGTACCATGGAGTCGTTAATAAATAACCCATATCGATCTCTCATTTTGTGATTTATCTTACTCTCTTTGCTCTTAGAGCTTTGATTCATGGCTCCAAGGGGGCAATTTTGGAAAACCATTTACCAGCTGAAACACCCTGACTGTGGCACATTTAAGGTCAAGGTAGAGGGACCTGAGACAGAAGGATTACAGATGTTCAAATCCAGAATCTCCATCTTCTATACATTTTTCCAGGAGAATAATCCAGTTTATGTGTGTACTAAGGATGGGACAGAGGCAGAGTGGTGGAAGGGATACAGTTTCCTGGATTTTTGTTTTCTTCAGTCAGGGAGGGAGCCTCTGCCTCAGGTAGCTGAGATCCCATTCTAGGCTTATGACTGTGCCACTCCGAGTTAGGGTAAAAAGTCTGCCCGGGTGAGGAGCTGTGATCCAGGAAGCACAGCAGCCTGTGGTTTCTAAATCCCCTGACAAGGTGAGAAGACATGGCTTTGTGACCTAACAGGTTTAACTGACAGCTACTTCTCTCTGCTGTGACTTTGGAGGTGGTGATGAGAGCCACTTGAGGCTTTCACTGTGAGCCTCCCATTCAAGCTGATCTAGACCATAACCACAGAGGTTTTGTTCATTCCAGGGCTGTGAAGAGACCTCTCCATCCGTGTATCCTGTCTGTGGGTGCAGCCTCCTGAGAATTCTCGCAATTGGGTGTCTAGCTCAGGGGTTGCAGAGTTCTGGGTGGGCAGGAAGCCCGTGGTAAACGGGAGCTGAGAAGGCATACTCACGGGGGGCAGAGATAACTACCATACTGGGCTAGAAGCTGGGGGCACAGCAGTCGTGGTAGGGTCTTTAATGAGAATCAGATTTTGGTGGGAGACATTGGAGATGTGAGTATGTGGGGTTTTCTAGCTTCATTTCTGTTGCTGCCACAAAGCATCTTGACTAAATAGCAACTTAGGGGGTGGGGGAAAGCAGTTTATTTCATGTCACAACTGCCGGCTACAATCCTTCACTGTGGGAAGTTAAGCAAGAGCTTCAGCTAACCACAGCACATCTAGTCAATAGCAGAGAAAAGTTAATGTATAGTTTGCTAGTTTGTATGCTTGCTTGTGTTCATCTAAATTTCTTCTTTCTTATATAGTTCAGGACCTTTGCCTAGGGAATGGTCCCACCCACACTGAACTGGGTCTTCTCACATACATTAAGATAATCCCCCCACGGACATGGTCATAGGTCAACCTAATATAGACAAACCCTCATCGAGGCTCTATTCCCCTGTGATTCTAGGCTATGTCAAGTTGGTAATTAAAGCTAGCCATTGCATGGAACTTAGAGCTGTTGCTAGATGAGCTCAATCAGGTGTGTGTTGATAGGGTGTTCAGTCCTAAAGCCTTGAGCTGAAGTTCATTGTAGTGTCCCTGACCAGTAAGGTGCCTGCTGGGGATCAAAATTCATTTTTACTTTTTTATTTTTGGTCCCTACACATACCTCTTACAAACCAGGGTTCTTTACTTCTCTCTATCCACTAGCACAGCCATTCAGAAAACGGGGTCTCATATATGGCTGTACCTTAGAATCACTGGTCACATATCAGTCCAATTAAAAACAATATTTCTGGAGTTAAGACTCAAACGCCCAGGATTTTAAAAGCTCTCCAAGTCATTACAATGTTCAAACAGAGCTCAGAGCTATTACATTTAGGTGCTTAGACCAAATAAGCCGACTTTTTTTTTTTTTGGAAGACTTGTATGCATCTAACTACAGTGCTGCCAAGATTTTCATTTACCTTTACAGTTATATCTGGCACGTTTTATTGTGCTTTATTGTGTTAGCTAACAAATGCAGGAATCTTGTTTTCTAGAATTTGGCCCCACCATCAGGATGTGATGATTATAAATTAGAACCATCTTTCCTATCTTTAATCTTTTCTAGTCTGAAGATTCAAAACTCTAACAAGTGTTCATTGCTTCGGTTTCCTTTGTTCCATGCCTTTCTGTGGATGAGCAATTGTTATTGTGTGGAATTTCTTCTCTGCCTCTCTTCTCATGCCCCAGCTTGCTTTTATCTCTGTCCCACTTCTCATACTTTGATACACTTTCCCTCAAACTACCCTCCACATTATAGATTTTCCTTTATGCATATTGAGACTTTCACTATCTCCAGTGCTGTTTAAAATTCTGCAATGCTTTTTTTTTTTCAGTTGTCTTAAAATTCTTTTTATAGAGAGTGTGGTTTTTTTCAGCTCTCATATTTGATCAAGTCTTTAAAAAAACTTGGTTGGAAATGTAATATGTGCTATTGCTGTCTAAAGTTTTCTAAATTTTTCTAGTGATTAGTTATTTTTGAAGAAAATACTTTTTGTTTGTCTTTTAACACATTCCTGTACTATCATTGTTTAAGTACAGTGTATGTCTTAGTGTTTTACTGTTGTGAACAGACACCATGACCAAGGCAACTCTTAGAAGGACAACATTTTATTGGGACAGGCTTATAGGATCAGAGGTTCAATCCATTATCACCAAGGCAGGAACATGCTAGCATCCAGGCAGGCATGGTGCAGGAGCTGAGAGATCAACATCTTGTTCTGAAGACAAGCAGAAGACTGACTTCTAGGCAGTTAGGAGGAGGGTCTTTAAGCCCATGTCCACACTGATGAACTTCCTCCAACAAGGCCACACCTACTCCAACAAGGCCACACCTCCTGATAATGCCACTCCGTGGGCCAAGCATGTTCAAACCATCACAGTGTGAAAGATAAATTCTCTTTGGGTCAACTTTCTGCCTACCTGGCCATGATTAGGCTCTCCGTGAACCTTGACTTAGATTACACCAAGCAAGTTAGTCATTCAGCATCAGGACCAACAAGGAGAATCTCCTTTATGGAGCTCTTGATTTCCCAGATGTTTTGTCAATTGTTCTTGAGTCTCCTAGGCACTAGGCACACCTTCTCTGCTCTAAGTCCTCATATCTTTCTTCTTGGGATGTCTGAGTACTGGGGAGAACACAGGTAATAGTACTGGAAAAGATCAGGGTTCTGGGAGAGGGCAGGGGAGGGAGGGAGGGAGGGAGGGAGAGGCTTTCCTCATTCATAGGATAGATCCTCCCTGATTGGACTACTACAGTGTCCCAATCTGAAACCCACTGGCCCTCAGCCTTGGTCACATACGTGGGACCTCTCTCTCTAGGACTCAGAGATTCTCTACTTTCTGCCAGGTGTAGAGACAACAAAGGTTCTTATTGTCTTTCCTGAAGCTCACATGTGGAGGAGGAAACCTTTAGGATAGCCGTGTTTAGATTAAGTTTAACTTGGGTTCCTTAAACAACCTAAGGTTGAGGTTAAGCTTCTTACTTGGGAATCTAGTTTTCAGTACACACCACTCAGGGAAGAGGGGAAAGTCTAAGGGGTCCCCTAGAGACTCTAACAATATTTATAACTCTCAGTCTCAATTTTGTTTCTGTATTAAAAAACACTTAATTTTAAATTTTAGATTATGTAAGTGTGCATGTATATCTATGTGTGGGTATGTGCACATCCATGCAGTATTGCTGGAGCCAGAAGAAGGCATTGGATGCCCTAAATTTGGATTTACAGGATGTTGTGATCTATTCAGTGTGGATGCTGGAAATGAAACTGAGTCCTCTGCAAGCTCTCGCTCTTAACCTCTGAGCCATTTGTCTAGACCCAGACTGGATTTGTTTTCTTCCTCAATTATCTCATTGGCTGGGCCAATGACAAAACCAAGTTCTGTTTACAGAGTGAGGGAAGTTTATCCTTTGTCTAGAGAGTAGGGGGAAATGAGGAGGAATGTCTCACAGGTCAACTTCCCATCCAAACAAAGGATGAGGACCATTTTAGAAGAGGGAGGAGGGAGGGGAGCATTTGATGATAACTGGGCAGATTTTTCATCACTTCTTCCAGCATCCTTCACATTAGTTTTGCCAAGTTCTGTCCTGCATCTGGTTTCACAGCAGCAACTAGGGTCCTAGATGTCTGTGTGGTTGGTTGGGTACCTGAAACAAACACTGGCCAGCAAAAGGCGTGCCTCTCAGAGTTGAAGAGAGTTTGATACTGGATGTTTGCCTGTTGAGAGGTTCTCCACTTGCAGGCAACCAGGGCAGGGCTTGGGCGGGACTTCAGATTTGTAATAAGAGCACTGCCTGAAGGCAGTGCAAAGGGTTCACAGATATGATGGGAAGAAGGTTTTCTTTCAGAATCAAAGCAGGCTTCTCCTGAACTTCAAACTCTAAATAGTACAAAGTTTTTCAGGAGGTAGAGCAGGCTCACCTCAAAGCAAACAGCACCAATGCTTTCAATCTTTGACCTTTGGCTTGTTGCTTTGAGGAACCAAAAGTCAGCATTAGCCTTAATCCTCTCTAGATGTTTCTTCTATGTTCAGGGTCAAATACATACAATTAAAGCCCTGTCCATTTTCAATTTCTTAAGTCATTCCCTGGGAGTGGGGGTGGGGGTGGGGGTGGGGGCTCAAGGTGCCTCAGTACTTTCCTGGGCTCAGTCTCTTGATGTCTGTGTTCCCTTAGGCAAGTCACACAGATGCCACATTCTCCCGGTCTTCTCATCTTTTGAATGGTGGTACAGGGCCCTCTTCATAGGCACTGGCTAGTGCTCAAAGCATATTATCTCTGATTTACTACTGCTTGGAGAAAAACTCAAGAGCAATTAAATTTAACAATGTTTAATTGAGCAAAGAATAATTTGCAAGTTGGGCAGTTCTCAGCTTTCTCAGAAACTGCCGTCTATAACATGGCAGACAACACGGGGCAGAAAACAGAAGTGAGGTATAGAAATAGCTCAAACCGGTACAGCTCTGCATTTACCCTCTTTGAGTTTGACTGAATAACTGGCTACCCGTGATTGGCTGAAGGTAGGGCTTTTCTGATTGACTGAGGTTTATTTGTTTGTTACAAACACATATTGTTGATTTTATTAAGTTTATGAAGTCAGTTGGGTTGCAAGTTTGTAATACAAGACCCAAGTGCGGTGTGTCCTCAGATTTAGTTAAACACTAGTAATATTGCTGATCCTAGCTCAGGGCTGTGAATTTCAAAGACTCAGGTCAGCACTGTAAAGGAACCCATCAGTGAATATGGACAGAAGAGACCCTTAGCCTATGAGGGATGTGTCAGCTGGTGAGGGAGAAAATTTCATACAAGTTCTCACAAACTTAAGGCATGAGGGAGAAATTGGATAGGCCTGTACTTGAAGAACCACGATTGCAGGCAAACAGAAGACTCTAGCCAGAGGAAGAAAGATTTAGAAATCAATACATGGAAACTCTTGTTTTTTTGTTAACCTTTTAATATTTTTTTTGAAATTGCGATGTAATTACATCATTTGCTTCATTCACTTTTCTCCCTCCAACCCCTCCCATGTACCCTCACTTGCTCCCTTTCAAATTTGTGGCCTCTTTTTCTTTAATTATCCTCTCTCTCTCTCTCTCTCTCTCTCTCTCTCTCTCTCTCTCTCTCTCTCTCTCTCTCTCTCTCTCTCTCTCTCTCTCTCTCCCTCTCTCTGTCTCTCTCTCTCCTTAAATATACAAATATAGCATGCTCAGTCTGTAAAATGTTGATTGTATGTTTATGATTTGAAGGTTGAGCATGGCTCTTGGTATCAGATAACCAGTTGGCAAAGCAGACTCCAGCTCTCAATATTCCTTAGCTGCCTGCAGGTCTTTGTCTGGGGTTGAGGCACTGTGAGATTTCCCTCTTCCAAGTTAGCATGTCTATTGGTGCTGTCTTTGTTCAGATGTTGTTTAGGCAGCCAGGTTGTTGAGATTTCATGGGTGTAGCTTCTTGGGCATTCCTAGGAGACAAGCTCACAGCATACTTCCTGTTCTTCTGGCTCTTGGAATCTTTCTGTCCCGCTTCCTGCAACGGTCCTGCCCTGTTTACAATAGCTAGGAAATGGAAACTATCTAAATGCCTTTCAACTGATGAATGGATAATGCAACTGTGGTGCATACATGCTATGGTATATTTAGAGCTGTAAAGAAAAATGAAGTTGTGAAATTTACAAGTAAGTGGATTGAACTAGAATAGATCATATTGCGAGGCAACCCAGGCTCAGAAAGACAAGTGAGGCATGTTCTCCCTCCTCTATGAAACCTGTGCACTCAGATTTTTAGGAGAGCATTAGAAACTCAGGGAGGGTGGAGTCTAGCTAAAAGACATGCTTGATTTTTACAGTAAAAATGACAGGAACTGGAAAAGGAAGTGAGAGTATAGTGTTCTCTCCTGCCCAGGCTCTTCAGGGAATGAGAGGAGAGGCTCCCTGAGGCTTGGTGGCTGAAGCTTTTGGGTGCTCAGCCATGGTGCTCCCTCTTAGAAAGAGTGGAGCAAAGGAAAGTGGGGCATGTCACACTTCTGAGGAAAAGGAGATGGAAAAAAAGGGCTCTGTGTTGTTATGTGGTGGGGGAGGGGTGGGAGAGGCCAAGATGGAAGGTAGGAGGAACCAACTGGGGACTAATCCTTTGTTGGGAAGCCAAGTCCACATGCTCAGCCCGTCTACCCAGGCTGCACATCTGTGTACATCTCAATAATGTCTTTGCTTACGGTAAGTAAGATCTGTCTCCTAGTGAGAACCCTGTGGAAGTATCCTGTCCCCTAATATAAATCCCCGGTCACCGGCCTCCTGGACCCCATGCTTTCTGTCCTTGCCTCTCTCCATTGCTGCCTTTCCCACCCAGCTTTAAAGTCCAGTTCTTCTGCTGTTCCAGATGATGACTCCCCCTCCCCCCCCCCCGTACAAATGCATACTGAATGCCTGGTATGGGATAAGAATGAGGCTTAAGTGTTTGGAATAAGCAGCAAAACCATGGAAACAGCCACAGCTTCCTGCTCCCAGCCACCAGGAACTTATATTAAAGTTACTTTAAATTTGCTAGATTTGTTGCCACTGCAGGCTTTGGCATTTGTTCTGCTCTGTGCCTCAAACATTCCGGACTCTGGCTGGCTCACCATCACTCTGTCTATGATCTGATTCCGTTGCTTAGAAAGGACCTTTCCCTGTCATTTTCATTACCTGTTATTGTTTTCTAAGCAAATATCATTATCTGAAAAATTTTTATTGTTGTTTCTCTATGGCCTGCTTTCTCCACTAGTCTGTAAATTCCATGAGAGCAGAGACATTAATCCCAGATGTAGTCCCTGTTTCTAGAATGGCATGGGCTCATGGTATGTTCTCAATAAATATTTGATGAATTGATTAATTCCAGAGAAGCAGCAAAGAAATGCTCTGGGCCTTGCTGAGGATGGGAAATACTTAAAGAGCAGAGTGTTGTTAGGTTATATCTCTGCTCACACAATGGCTCCTGTTAATCTATGAGAGCTTGCATCTCAGAAAGAGGAATGTGTAAATGGAGGTTGTGCTTGATTCAGTGTTACACTCTGGGAAGAAGACAGAAAGGGGACAGGAAATTAAAAGAAAAAGATTATTATGAACACACAAGATACACAGCACAGGGATTTAGTAGCTTCAGGAGTGGATAGACAACTGTAGACTACTCCATTATATTTAAAAATTTTGAAGATACAGAAGTATTCCAAATGCTAGTCTCTAGAATAAAAAGCTCTATATACCAGGTCTGGTGATGCATGCCTTTCATTCCAGCATTTGGGGGGCAGAGGCAGAAGCACAGGAGTCAGAGGAGTCAGAGTCAGAGAGGCAGAGGCAGAGGCAGAGGCAGAGGCAGAGGCAGAGGCAGAGGCAGAGGCAGAGGCAGAGGCAGAGGCAGAGGCAGAG
>NC_034594.1:145298650-145302756 GCF_900095145.1 Mus pahari
CATCTTGGTCTTCAGAGGGAGTTTCAGGATACTAGGACTACACAGCAAAATCTTGTCTTGATAAACCAAAAAAAAAAAAAAAAAAAAAGCTCTATGCATGCCAATGAATATTCCTCAAGATGGAAACGAACTTTTTGGGCAGACAACCTGTGCTCTCCTTTTAACATGTCATCCACTGGAGACAGGGTCATATATATTAGCCTGATGTTAGCCTAGGTCACTGAGCCCCAGGGATCTGACAGTGTCTGCCTTTTCAGTGCTGGGAGCATAAGTAGGTGCTACTATTCTCCCCGCTCCCCCTTTAACATGGGTTCTGCGGACTTGAACTCAGGTCTTGTAGGATGAGCACCTTGCTGATTGAGCTATCAACCTAGCTCCCACAATGAATTTGCCCACAATGATTTCTCCCAACTCTTGTGTGTGTATAAAAGATGGGCTGATTTACTGGTGATTAGCTTTCAATGGGATTTCTTTTGTTTTTAAATCGAAATGTAGACATATATATTGATAAATACGTGAATCAGTGTGTGGCTCCTGTGCTGTTTCCCAAACAAACTCCTTTGCTTGTAAAACTGTAACTCGGTCCCAGTGACTCCAGAGTTTTCCCACTTCCATCCCAGATACAGTTTCTTCAGAGTAGTCATTACATTAATTTCTAATGTGGCAGGTTAGTTTTAAAGCTTTATATAAAGTACTTTCCAAAGATCTGCTTATTTTAATTCATGGGTATACGCGTGTGTCTATATGAGTTTTTGTGTGCAAGTTCGTACAGATGCCATCAGAGGTCAGAAGAGGGTGTCATTTACTCTGGAACTAGAGTAACAGGCAGCTGTGAGTTACCTGATAGGAGTTGCTGGAAACATACCCAGCCTGTCTACAAGAGCAGTGAACAATCTTAACTGTTGAACCTTCTCTCTGGCTCCTAAAGTATTTTGTTATTTTTTTTTTTAATGTGTCAATTAGGAGTAACTTGTTGGCATGGTGACCATTCATGCAGAACTACTTCAGTATGTCATTCATGCAAAACCAACAAACAAGAAAACAAAGGACCCTCTTTATAACAAACAGCCACTGAGACCAGAAGAATTGATACTGATACATGGCTATTCTATAATCCATTCAAATTTCAACAGTGGTCTCAGTCCTGTCTGCAGCAGGCGGTTATCATGTTTCTTGAGTCCCCTTTGGTGTCTGGGACATTTCCTTCTTTATTATTATTATTATTTCCACCTTTTTCTTTTGGTTCTTAAACGAACCTTTAAATAAATCAACAGAAGCATCATAGTAACAAAGGACATGAAAGAAGGAATCCAGTCGTGAGCATTTCCTTTAACCGTGTAACAGTACCAGTTACAGCTAAATGTCAGAACACTCAGTTGGTTTTATCTAATGTCTTCTAATGATTAGACTCAGGTTATGAAGTTTTGGCAGAAATATAACAGAATTGATTTTGTTTTCTTACTGCATTTTATCAAAGGAGACACAATGTTGATTTGTCCCATTATTTTATGATTTGACTACAGTGATTCCATCAATTTTGCTCCATTTAGCTATTCTTTTCTTTGCAAGTAGCAAATATGTTCTTAGGAGATCCTTCATGACTGTCGAATGTCACTCACTAGATTCAGCATCCATCAGCGTTTCTTGGCTGTATTAATTATGATTGCGATAGTCTATCAAATGGTGATTTTCTAATTTTACCATTCATTTCTACTCTAAGAATGACATTTTACTGTAAAAGAAACGCCGCCTCTCCTGGCAATTTATTCATCTGTTTACTTATATCAGAATAAACTGATAGGTTATTTTTGGTACCATTCTATTCTGCAACACTTTCATTTGAATAGTTATGTGAATCAATTTCTTGTTAAAAAATTGTGGTTAAAAGAAATGCCTGCTTGTTTCTCAAAGTGTTCTTACACTCAGACTTTCAAGCAGGCATTCCTGAGATGGCAGTCTCAGGTAGTTTGATTAACTTGTTTTTGTGTAAGCACACGTTCTTTGGGGTTCAACAAAACCTTCCACAAGTCATATGTGCCTTGGTGGGGAGACAAGATCCTCTATTCTGGCTTGTTACCTTCTCTGTCAGTTTGGCAGCAAAATAGAGTACATCCTAGGGTGGAGAGTTTCTGGTGTTAGAATAAAGGCTCAAGCATTTTCTAGGGCTTTCATTCCCCAAATAAGTAGTCTTATCCCATCAGGACCCCCTATTCAGGTAATCCTTCTGACCCATTCAATTTTGGTTTCCAGAGAGTGTCCTCCTGTCTTGAGATTAATTCTTCCATAGACTGAGATAAAAGAAAGGGGATGAAGAGAATGCTCAGCGGCTGGCAAGACTGTGTGCTCTTTGTAGTCAGCTCTCAACTCTAGTTAGCAATGGCCTGAAAATCCAGTTGATATTGATACTGGGATGATATGCTCTTTCCTCATCAAGCCAGTGTGATAGATGGTAATATTCCTCTCAGAGCAAAATGAAGAAGCCAGGAAGGGTCCCAGGTAGAATGGAGTTTTCTAATCTGTCCCGCTTGCTGCCTTATCTACCTTCCTTCTATCACTGCTCTGTTTTCACAAACCATCTTCACAAATATCACTGAAAAATATCCTGGCTAGGGAGCAGGCCTTTCTGAGGACAGCATTTTCCACCTCCTGCTCTAAGTTCTTTTCTTCTGTACTGAGATCTAACAACATCTCTTTCACTGCTGTGGCCTTTCTAGACCTTAGATCTAGGGAGAGACACATGAGCTCCTGTCAGCTTCTCATAGTCTACAAAACTGGCAGTCTCTAAAGGAAGAAGCTTATAAGAGGAGTCACACAATCCGTGCGAAGAAAATGATGGAATGTTGTCAAGGCCACAAGAGAAATACACTGGAAGGGCATGTCATATCTCTGAAGAGAAACTTCATATTATAAAATCCCAACCTTCTTAAGGATGTCAGCCATCAGTAACTTAATATATAAATTTAATAAAATTAGAAGAAAACTTCCTAGCTTATCTTAATAGAAATGTGAAGTTAGTCACTGAGAATAAATATATGAAAATAAAACAAAAATATTAAGGATTTTTTTTTTTTTAGTAGAACCCAATATGTCTAAAGCCATTTGAACCAAATGGATATAGTATCTGAATAAGCACTGACAACAGACTACCCAGAAAAATACAAATAAGAAATCAGAGGGAGATCCAGATATTAATGAAATGGGAAAATTCATTTTAATGAAGGAAATGAAGATTCAGCTAACAGTTGATACTGAGAATATTGTCCCTCCACTTGAAATGAAAAATCAATTTTACAAAGAATACCAAAGAAAAATTTGATCTTTAAATCTTCATATATAAGACAGGAAAGATCCTTAGCTAGGAGGCAGAGCTGAGACCCAGACCTCTGCGCACCTTCCCCACTAGAGGAGAGTTGGCCTCCAGGGAAGGCTCTGACTCAGGCGAGATTTCCATCTTGTATCCCAAGTCTCTCAGACACCAGTCCGCACAGGAGAGTGTGCAGGCCATAGAAGCAACAGAGCTTCTTGGACAGGGTCCCTTCAGGCCTTCATCCTCAGCCAGGAGACAGAGCTGAGCTCCAGACTTCTGTGCACCTTCCCTGCCAGAGGAGAGCTTGCATGAAGAGAGTGCTCTGACCACTGGTATTCAGGAGAGAGTTGGACTCCCAGGAGTGCTGACAGAGGCTAAAGAATCACAGGAGGAACAAGTTCCATCCAGAGACAGCTAGAATATCAGAGATTACCAGATGGCGAAAGGAAAATGTAAGACTCTTACTAACAGAAACCAAGACTACTTGGCATCATCAGAACCCAGTACACCCATCACAGCAAGTCCTGGCTACTCCAACACAGCCGAAAAGCAAGATTCGGATTTAAAAATCATATCTCATGATGCTGGTAGAGGATTTTAAGAAGGGCATTAATAACTCACTTAAAGAAATACAGGAATCCAGATCTTCAAAAGATAATAAAGGGAAAACTCCAACAAAAGGAGGGAAATGATGCCCTAGAAAGACTAAGAAAGTAATCCTTCAACAAACCTAAAAGAAGATAGTTGCAAGAACAGAATCCCAACTCTAACAACAAAAATAACAGGAAGCAACAATTAC
>NC_034594.1:145303516-145322614 GCF_900095145.1 Mus pahari
ATAGCATTTGAAATATAAATAAAGAAAATATTTAATAAAAAAGAAGTTATGAAACAAATGGATTTAACAGATATATATAGAAATTTTATCCTAAAATATAAGGATATACCTTCTTCTCAGCACCTCATGGTACCTTCTCCAAAACTGACCATATAATTGCTCACAAACTGGCCTCAACAGATACAAAAATATTGAATTTATCCTATGCATCCTATCAGATCACCATGGACTAAGGCTGATCTTCAATAACAACATAAATAATAGAAAGCCAACATTCACATGGAAACTAAATAACTGTCTACTCAATGACAACTTTGTCAAGGAAGAAATAAAGAAAGAAATTAAAGACTTTTTAGAGTTTAATGAAAATGAAGCCACAACATACTCCAAATTTATGGGACACAATGAAAGCAGTCCTAAGATAAAAACACATAGCTCTACGTGCGGCCAAAAAGAAACTAGCGAGAGCATACACTAGCAGATTGACAGTACACCTAAAACCTCGAGAATAAAAGGAAGCAAATTCACCCAACAGGAGTAGACAGCATGAAATAATCAAACTCAGGGCTGAAATCAACCAAGTAGAAACAAAAAGAATTATACAAAGAATCAACCAAACCAGGAGCTGGGTNTTTGNGAAAATCAACAAGATAGATAAACCTTTAGCCAGACTCACTAGAGGGCACAGAGACAGCATCCTATTAACAAAATCAGAAATGAAAAGGGAGACATAACTACAGACCCCGAGGAAATCCAAAACATCATCAGATCCTACTACAAAAGCCTATACTCAACAAAACTGGAAAACCTGGATGAAATGGACAAATTCCTAGACAGATACCAGATACCAAAGTTAAATCAGGATCAGATTAATGACCTAAACAGTCCTATATCCCCTCAAGAAACAGAAGCTGTCATTAATAGTCTCACAACCAAAAAAAGGCCATGACCAGATGGGTTTAGTGCAGAGTTCTAACAGACCTTCAAAGAAGACCTAATTCCAACCCTTCTCAAACGATTCCACAAAATAGAAACAGAAGGTACTCTACCCAATTCATTCTATGAAGCCATAATCACTCTTAAACCCAAACCACACAAAGACCCAACAAAGAAAGAGAACTTCAGGCCAATTTCCCCTATGAATAGTGATGCAAAAACACTCAATAAAATTCTCACAAACTGAATCCAAGAATNCATCAAAATGATCATCCATCATGACCAAGTAGGNTTCATCCCAGGGATGCAGNGATGGTNTAATATANNGAAATCCATCANNGTAATCCACTATATAAACAAACTCAAAGACAAAAACCACGTGATCATCTTGTTAGATGCTGAGAAAGCATTTGACAAAATCCAACACCCCTTCATGATAAAAGTCTTTGAAAGATCAGGAATTCAAGGCCCATACCTAAACATAATAAAAGCAATCTACAGCAAACCAATAGCCAACATCAAATTAAAGGTAGAGAAACTTGAACCAACCCCACTAAAATCTGGGACTTTCTCCCTACCTATTCAATATAGTACTTGAAGTCCTAGCCAGAGCAATTAGACAACAAAAAGATATCAAAGGGATACAAATTGGAAAGGAAGAAGTCAAAATATCATTATTTGCAGATGATATGATAGTATATACAAGTGACCCTAAAAATTCCACCAGAGAACTCTTAAACCTGATAAACAGCTTCAGTGTAGTAGCTGGATATAAAATTAACTCAAACCAGTAGCCTTTCTCTACACAAAGGATAAACAGGCTGAGAAAGAAATTAGGGAAACAACACCTTTCACAATAGTCACAAATAATAAAAAAAAACACCTTGGTATGACTCTAAGTAAGGAAGTGAAAGAACTTTGTGATAAGAACGTCAAGTCTCTGAAGAAAGAAATCAAACAAGATCACAGAAGATGGAAAGATCTCCCATACTCATGGATTGGTAGGATTAATATAGTAAAAATGGCCATCTTGCTGAAAGCAATCTTCAATGTAATCCCGATCAAAATTCCAACTCAATTCTACACAGAGTTAGAAAGGGCAATTTGTAAATTCATCTGGAATAACAAAAAACCTAGGATAGCAAAAACTATTCACAACAATAAAAGAACCTCTGGTTCAATAAAAGATTCACCATGCCTAACCTCAAGCTGTACTACAGAGCAATTTTTATAAAAACTGCATGGTATTGGTACAGAGAGAGACAGGTAGATCAATGGAATAGAATTGAAGATCCAGAAATGAACCCACACACCTATGGTCACTTGATCTTTGACAAAGGAGCTAAAACCATCCAGTGGAAAAAAGACAGCATTTTCAACAAATGGTGCTGGCTCAACTGGCAGTTATCATGTAGACAAATGCGAATTGATACATTCTTATCTACTCGTATAAAGCTCAAGTCTAAGTGGATCATGGAACTCCGCATAAAACCAGAGATACTGAAACTTATAGCGGAGAAAGTGGTGAAAAGCCTCAAAGATATGGGCACAGGGGAAATATTCCTCAACAGAACACCAATGGCTTGTACTGTAAGATCAAAAATCGACAAATGGGTCCTCATAAAATTGCAAAGCTTCTGTAAGGCAAACGACACTGTCAATAAGTGAAAAAGGCCACCAACAGATTGGGAAAGGATCTTTACCAATTCTAAATCTGATATGGGACTAATATCCAATATATACAAAGAACTCAAGAAGCTGGTCTCCAGAAATTCAAATAACCCCATTAAAATTGGGGTACAGAGCTAAACAAAGAATTCTCAACTGAGGAATACTGAATGGCTGGGAAGCACCTGAAAAAATGTTCAACATCCTTAATCATCAGGGAAATGCAAATCAAAACAACCCTGAGATTCCANCTCACACCAGTCAGAATGGCTAAGATAAAAAAAATTTAGGTTACAGCAGATTCTGGTGAGGATGTGGAGAAAGAGGAATACTATTCCATTGCTAGTGGGATTGCAAGCTGGTACAACCACTCTGGAAATCAGTCTGGCGGTTCCTCAGAAAATTGGACATAGTACTACTGGCAGATCCAGCAATACCTCTCCTGGGAATATACCCAGAAGATGTTCTAACTGGTAAAAAGGACACATGGTCCACTTTGTTCATAGCCACCTTATTTATAATAGCCAGAAGCTCAAAAGAATCCAGATGTCCCTCAACAGAGGAATGAATACAGAAAATGTGGTACATTTACACAATGGAGTACTCCTCAGCTATTAAAAGCAATGAATTCATGAAATTCTTAGGCAAATGGATGGATCTGGAGGTTATCCTTAGTGAGGTAACCCAATCATAAAAGAACACACAATATATGTACTCACTGATAAGTGGATATTAGCCAAGAATCTTAGGATACCTAAGATATAATTGCAGAACTCATGAAACTCAAGAAGAAGGAAGACCAAAGTGTGGATACTTAGCTTCTTCTTAGAATGGGGAACAAAATACCCATGGAAGGACTTACAGAGGCAAAGTTCGGAGATGAGATGGAAGGAAGGACCATCATCGCATCCCACCTGTGGACTGTCCCACCTGTGTATCCATCCCAATAACAACCACCATACCCAGACACTATTGCATATGCCATCAAGATTTTGCTGACAGGACTCTGATATAGCTATCTCTTGTGAGGTTATGCCAGTGCCTGGCAAATACAGAAGTGGATGCTCACAGTCATGTATTGGATGGAACACAGGGCCCCCAATGAAGGAGCTAGAGAAAGTACCCAAGGAGCTGAAGGGTTCTGCAACCCTATAGGAGGAGCAACAATATGAACTAACCAGTACCCCCCCCCCTCCAGAGCTTGTCTCTTGTTGCATATGTAGCAGAGGATGGTCTAGTCAGTCATCAATGGGATGAGAGGCCCTTGGTCTTCTGAAGAGTATATTCTCCAGTACAGGGGAACGCCAGGGCCAGGAAGTGGGAGTGGGTAGTCTGGGGAGTAGAGCAGAGGGAGGGTATAGGGGACTTTTGGGATAGCATTTGAAATGTAAATGAAGAAAATATCTAATAAAAAAAAGACAGGAAAATACCAACAGAGGTTTAAAATTTAGGAATGAATCTGTAAAGTCTCAGGGTCCCAGAGACTTCCCAGGCAGCACGGGAAACTAAGGATACCTCAAAATCATTTTCTGGGAAAGGTCAATACACACAATGAAAAGTACCAACTGGCAATGTGGGCGAATGCTTCCCCTCTCTTCTCCGTGGTATGGACATTTATGCATGTGTGACTCACTTAAAGAGCTAATATCCTTAAAATACAAAAATAAATAATTATAAACACAGGAAAAAGAGAAGTGGCAAAATTATATGTGATAGGACAGTACAAGAAACAAACGTCACATGGCCAGCAGACATCCAAATGACACCCAATTTAACTTAAAAAATTTTAATTAGTTAATTCTTCTCTTGTATATTTTATACCAATCCTCGTTTCTTCTCCCTCCTTTCCCCCAGCCCCTCATCCACCTCCCCTCAATTCAAGGCTGGATGAGGCAACTCAGTGGGGGGAAAAGGGACTCAAAAGCAAACAAAAGTGTCAGAGGCAGCCCCCACTTTGCTCCGACCACTAGGAATCACACAAGAATTTCAAGCTACAAAACCTTAACTTATGGATCTAGCTCAGACCTATATGGCCTGCTTCAGTCTCTGTGAGCCTGTATGGATAGGAGCCTTCTGGCTCCTATAATCCTATTTCTCCTCCTCCCTGGGATTCCCCAAGCTCTCCCCAGTGTTTGGCTGTAGGTCTTTGCCCAATTTAACGTTTAAGAAAGAAATATGATTTAAACACAACAATGTAACACGGCTTTCCATGTTCTTCCTAGGTTAAGGGGAAATAAGTAATTTCATATATTTGTGCTGGGAGTGTAAATTTGTAGGGGTGTATTGGAATTTAATTTGCCGGTATTTATTAAAATTTTGATATGCTCGTGTTCTTTTTCTTAATTCTGCTTTTAGTAATCTATTCTATAGCAATAAAACCAGATTATATTAGAAGATACATATAAAGAACAAAATTATCACAGCAAATGTTTGAAGAACATCTCATGTGTTCATCAACAAGGAATTCTTAAATATCGCTAAATGTACTACAATCATATTAAAAATAATCGGCTGGGTCTACAGTACCTTTCAAGAGAGACAATATAAAAGGAAGGCACAGATCGGTATGGGCAGGATGGTTCTGTTTTGTGATAGAAGCAGATGTTCTCTTTCTCTGTAGACAATCAGGAGGCAGAAAAGTAGATACATAGAGAAAAATGTTGATTTGTACACCTGCAAGATCACTTGGGGAAGATTCTCTGTTGAAAAAAAAATAGCTAGAGAGATGAAGACTGCATTTACATTGGTACTTTACTGTAAACTTTTAAAATTGACCAGGACATTTCAGTCACTGTTGCATGTAGAGATGATCAATTAGTTAAAATATTTAAGAAAAAGGGTTTAGTGCGTGAACTGAAAAGGTAGGCTTTTGCCTGGTCCCTAGAGTAACACAGTGAGAAGTGACAATGTGGGGATGACTTTCTCCACTCCTCCCCTCCTCTTCCTCCCTTCCCATCTTCCTTCTTCTGCATGTGTGTACAAGTGGTGTGTGTGTGTGTGTGTATCTGTCTGTGTGTGTGTCTCTTTGTATGTGTGTGTCTTTACACATGTAGGTGCATAATGTGTGGACATATATATTTGGAGGTACAAAGCTGAAGTTAAATGTTGTCTCAATTTCTTCTTCTGTTGAGGTCATAAAGCAACTTAAAGGCAAAAAGCATTTCTTTTGGCTCATAGTTCAAGATGTAGTTCATCACGATGGGGAAGTTAAGGTAGCAGGAACTTAAGACAATTTGTTACACTGCCTCCACAGTCAAGAAAGAGACAGTATTGATTGCTTGTATTCAGCTTGCTTTCTCTATTTATACTGTCCTGAGTATATCAGCTCAGGGAAATGATGTCACCCATGGTGAGTAGGTCTTCCCATCTCAGTTAGCCCAGCTGAGATGATCCTGCATAGACACGTCCAGCATTCCCAGAATTCCACCTTCCAGGTGATTCCTGTCATGTTGATAATGAACACCGACCTTCAGTCATCTACCTCAACACGTTTCCACTTCAGCTTTTGAGGCAGGTCTGTTGTTAAACCTGGAGCAGATTGTTTCTAGCTAGTCTAGCAGGCAAGGTGCTCCAGGGATCTTCTGTCTCCGTCTCCTACATGCTGGGATTACAGGCCATCACCAAGATTTCCTGAACCTCTAGAAGGTTCCGGGTGACATCAAGTGCTTTGTCCACTAAGCCATGTCACCAGCTCTTTGCAAACTGTTTTTTTTTTTTTTTTTTTTTTTTTTTGTTTTTTTTTTTTTTTTTTTTTTTTTTTTTTTTTTTTTTTTTTTTTTTTTTTTTTTTTTTTTTTTTTTTGAGACCATGCCTAGGACTTTGAGGTACAAGAATACAATTCCATAGTTACCATACCCAGGGCTGGGTTAGATTCCCCAGACAATGAATGACATTAGTTTCTCAACTCCTAGGACATTGGAGAGTGGGCACTGGATCACAGCAGCAGGGAAATAGTTCATCCCTATGATCATGTTAGTCAACTCAAGCCACCTTACAGATAGGTGGAAAGAGGTCTCTGCTTGGGTATGAATTTCATGAAAGTATACCAAACTCTCAGAACTCTAGTTACACTTGTAAACTGAACTGCAAAGGAGCCTGGGAAATGCATCTGGATCAGCATCATTCCAACAAAGGCAGAATGGCGGGGAGGAAGAACCATATGCCTGGCAGTGGTGCTCACTTTGGAGTGGCTAATATTCTCATGTGAGCTCATACCAATTTTATATTTTAGTGAAAACAGGACATTAATTAAAGCATTTAAAGTTTTTTTTTCCGTACATCATGAACCCATCGCTATGTGAAAGATTGCTCTCGGTCTTGTACAGCCCCTGTGTTTGCAAGATGACATACATCCACCCCTAGGGTATCGCATAGAGTAGTTTCTTTACCATAAAAAACATCACAGGTTCTCATTCAGTTTCTCACCTTCCATTGGGCAAACATTGACCTTTTTACAGTCTCCATAGTCTTATCTTTTTGAGGATTTCCAGAATGCCGTATCCTTGGCATCGTACAGTACACAGCCTTGTCAAATTGGCTTCTTTTGCCTATTTGCATTTAAACTTTATTTGTAATGTTTAACTTTGCTGTCAGCTTGACAAGACTTAGTGTCAGCTAGGAGACTTACCTCTGGGTGTGTCTGTGAGCTTCAGGAGGAGCTTAACTGAGGTGGGAAGGCCTGTAAGATCTTGGTGTGGTTGGTACCAGCTTCTCCTGGGTGGGAATCCCAGAAAGAATGAGAGAGGAGAAGAGGAGAAAGCTTGATGAGTGCCAGCCTTCATCTATTTCTGCATCCTGACTGAGGATGCAATGTGACCAGTTGCCTCATGTTCTCACCACCATGCTTTCCCCATGATGATGGAGATGATGGACTATAAGCCCTTCCTTCCTTCCTTCCTTCCTTCCTTCCTTCCTTCCTTCCTTCCTTCCTTCCTTCCTTCCTTCCTTCCTCCCTCCCTCCCTCCCTCCCTCCCTTCCTTCTGTTTAATCTGCCACTTATTTGTCACAGCAATAAGAAAAGTAATGAGCTTTAAAAAAGTAGAGTAAATATCAACATTTAAAAAGTTCCAAAGTGAAATCAGACTACACGGTTGTAGTCCCACTGACTTTGGAGGTGGAGGCAAATTGAGTTCCAGAGTTCACGACAAACGAGGAAATCAGGAACAGCTTTCCCCCTTGCTCACTATTACTGTGTTCAGCCCAATGGGTTAGGGCAGACACTTCAAACAGGGTAATGAAGAAATTGTCAAGATATGCACTCTCATTATCTGCTCTCTATTGACCGGTCAGAATGGAACACTGATAGCTTCTGGTGTGATTGAATTAAAAGTTGTCATCTCTTGCCTTCTCTTACAACATTGGAGTGTAGGAGAATCAGAGTCTTGAGCCCTTTTCCTATCTCTCTTCTCAGTATTCCAGTTTCTCTTCTATCCCTCTCATATACTAGGCCAGCGGTTCTTAGCCTTCCTAATGCTGCAACCCTTTAATGCATTTCCTTATGTTGTGGTAACCCCCAATCATAAAATTATTTTAATTACCTCTTCATAATTTTATTTGGTACCTTATGAAGTGTAATGTAAACATCTGATATTTGACCCCTATAAAAGAGTTGTTAGAATCTCCCAAAGGGTTGAGACCCACAGGTTGAGAACCACCGTGCTAGGTAGCCCCATGTAGCTGAAAGCCCCACATCAGGAGATTTGAAGCAGAGTTTGTTGTATAATTAAAGTGCTAACCTTTATTTTATTTTGTGTTAGAGTTTAGTAATTATGCAAAATAATGGGTTTTGTCATGGCATTTACAGTATATAAAATACTTTGATAGAATATACTCCTTTAATTACCTACCGTCAATTCCTTCATATTCCCTTTCTACTTTATGCTATCTTTTTTCAAAAGAGTTGAAATATGAGAGAGAAACCTGTGAAGTTGCCCTTGTTATTCACTATGTATTTTAGATGTACCTTATCAATATTTATATAAACATTGGTAAATCATGTGTAAGTCCCACAATACATTTTACATAGAATAGTTATAGAAATAAAAAAAGAGGAAAAGATTAGGTTAAAAATGAATACAAGAGTATTTTCTTGCTGACTTAACACAGGGCTAACTCAGTGGATGTACCAGGTGTAGCTGTTGAAGGGCACCATTCATGATACTCAGTCCTTAAATATTTGACCCCAGAGTGGGGGAGCTTTGAGTTTTCCGTGGTGTACTGGCTCCTTTCTGCCTAAATTTATCACCTTTTCCTTCTGCAAGACATGCTTACTCCTTTTGGTAGATCTCCAACCAGATCAGTCTGTTCAGCTGCCTCGGTACATCCTTCAAAGTCTTTTCTGTGAGTTTGTATCCACACAGACTTACTCAGCTCTCCCTACCTCTCTCTTGACTATTTTAAACCTCAAAAACACAGGGTGACTTTCTAATCCCGATCACATGGTCCACCTCATGACTTTGCTGTTGCATTAGCATTTCTTATACTCAAATGCAAGTCCTTTCACAATTGGAAAATCCCTACCTGTCTTGAAAATCAGCTTACATGTCCTTGTTGGCAGAGTACTTCCTGGATTATACATGCTTTGGGAGCAGAGAGCTCTGCAGCTAATTACATTAATCAGTAATTTGTTTTCAAAATGTAGAACTCAGCTCTGCATTGTATGTGTTAAACGAGCGTTTGCTGAATTATAGAGAAGAACATTAGGGCTCTTTTGTGCTGTGTTGTTTTGTTGGGAAGAAACCCAACCAAATCAGGACAAGACAAAGCTGGGGCTCTACATGCTCTCAGAGATAGAGATGGTCAAGAGGAAAGAGGGAAGAGGAAATAGAGATAGCAATGACAGTGTGATGCTGGGAGCCTGGTGGGCTTGCCACCATCTTTGCTTTGTTCTGTTTCTCTCCTCATCCTCTCTGTCCTGGTCCTGGCGCTTGGAAACCTGTAACAGTTTCAAAGTTTACATTTTGCTTTTAGGAAATCCAAGTGACCTAGTCAGTCTGGTCCAAATAGGGTTAGGTGCCTATCTGGGGCCAACCATTGAGGCCAATTTCTTACCTTCCCTAAGACTAGGTGTGTGGAGAAGCAGGGGGAGGATATAGAATTTTACAGATACAGGCATCTACAGCTAGATTCTTGGGCATCTTTTGATTTCTTTTCCTCTTGACTTTTCTCTCATATTCAATTTGCACAATTTATTTTGAATTTCTTCCAGAATTACTTCCAGTAAAATATTTATCATGACAATGTTTATTTTGTCTAGTTTGAATAGCACAAAATTACCTTTTTTGTTTGTTTGTTTGTTTTTTGAGACAGGGTTTCCCTGTATAGCCCTGGCTGTCCTGGAACTCACTTTGTAGACCAGGCTGGCCTCAAACTCAGAAATCCACCTGCCTCTGCCTCCTNGGAACTCACTTTGTAGACCAGGCTGGCCTCAAACTCAGAAATCCACCTGCCTCTGCCTCCTGAGTGCTGGGATTAAAGGCGTGTGCCACCACGGCTGGCTACAAAATTACATTCTTGAATTTTATGATTTTAATATCATTATTGATTCATTTTTTTAAAAAAATTATGAACATTTAAAGCCTGAACCACTGTGGATATGTGTGGTAGAGAGTCCTTGCTTAGCATGTGCAAAACCTTGCATTAAATCCCCAGGCCTGCAAGAAAACAAGTAAAAATTGCATTTCCAAGTGAGAATGGATCTGGTTTAATGAAGACAGCTTGCAGTGCAAGCCTCAAATCACCAAACCCGAGCAGGATCGCCTGGGAAATGCAGGAAAGCAGCAGAATAGACATTAATATTGTCCCTGTTGAATTAGAGAGAAGACGACAAAACTACCCCTTGTCATGTGTAATTGGCAGTAAACAGCAACATTAAAATTAAAAGGTTTAGGCTGTTTTGAGAAGCTTATCTAAATATAGAATTTATTATGTTTAAATGGGAATGAGTGTAAAATGTGTTTCTCTCGCTTGAAGAAAGCCACACACTTAACTCTCACTGTTGGAAACCACATCCTAAATCTTAGGAAAATAATCACACAGAAAAAATTTTTTCTTGCCAAAAAATTTTAACTTCCTTAACTCAAGCAACTTATTTAATTTAGACTAACCATGGCTATCATTTTTTTTACATAATCACTTTAGAAAACATTCTTTTTAAATTTTTATTTCTATATTATGTGCATGAGTGTTTTGTGAGCATTTATGTCTGTGCCTAGTGCCTGTGCAGGTCAGATGGCTGTGAGGTACCATTTGGGTGCTGGGAATTGAACCTGGATCCTCTTGGAGACCAGCCAGTGCTCCTAACCACCAAGCTATCGTTTTAGCTCCTCATAATCAGTTTTTATACTTCAGAAATTTTCAAAAGAGTGAAACTTTCTCCCAAAGTAATTAAACCAACTTTAAAAATGTTTTCAGTTTTTAAACAAGTTATTTCCTAAGAGAAACTTATTTTGAACGTGAAGTTGTCTTGAAAATTGTTTTTCTTTCTACCTTCAGATACATTTATACTGAATTGGGTGGAGGTGTTACTCAAAGTTTACAAATTAAAGATTGATTTATTCTTTAACTGATGAGGAAAAAGTCTTCTGAGAAAGCATCAATATCTACATGAGATGAATTGATTAAATTCTCATCTTAATAATTGAGAGGGGTCCCACAAATTTGACTTACTTAGGAACTGCTAAGAGCTCGAATATTCTCAATAAATAGCTGGAAGGCAAAGCTATTAAAGTTTTCATGGCTCACAACAAACATAGTGGAATGAAGATGGTGTTTCAGAATTGATTAAAGAAAGTTGATTGCGGAGACCATGAGTCATTTCAAATTCTTTAATCATTTGAATGTGATGAAAATTATAACTTTGGTGTTGTAGAGAACAACATCATTACTATCTTTGCTGAAAATACGTTCAGTTGTAATTTCCCCAAACAGTAAAATAAACTGACCAGTGGATCAGAAGCATTTGAGCCTAACAAATGGACAGAAGCCTCCTGATTTTTCAATATGAAAATATGCTGATCATATTTCTACCAGGCAGTCATTAAACACTCACTGTTAGTCATTGACAGGTAGGCTCCTCATCTGGGTGGTTGCTCTGATGTGAAAGTAAAATATAAAAGCAAGCAGCGCCTCAGTCGAAAACACAGATTGTACCCCAATTCTCTTTCTAACTACGCAAATAAGCTCAGACTCTCGAAATATTATGATACCAAGAGAGGTAAGAGCAATTGCATGGATGTTGAATTTGATTTGTCAAGTGTCAATTGAGCCTGTTTCAGCCCAGGTTTACTAAGTGACATGCTTTCTACATCGGCCTCAGGGACTTGCCTGCAGGTGTTAAGAAATGAGGGACATGGTTGGGTTATCTAAAATGATTTTGAGTAATTTTAAACCTAAATTGTTTATAAAATATCAATATAGGAAAACCCAGGATGTAAAATATGCATTTATTTCAGAATAAAATACATTCAGAATAAAATAAAATGGTTAAGATTTTATATGTTTGTGGCATGGTATAGTCCATGCTCCATTGAGGTATATACACTCACTCATGTGTGTGTGTGTGTGTGTGTGTGTGTGTCTGAGTTGGGTGTTCCAAAGTCAAAGCTGAAAGCAAAGTTGTATAACTAAAGTTCCTGGGAAGGGGACACAAGGGACAGGAAAGGAAAATATACCCAATACCTATTTAACTGTATGCTGATCTCTCATTCTGAGGCTGAGTTATAATTTGAGTTTGAGTACACAAACTTTAAAAAACTGAGTATGGTTACACACAGAGGTAGGACTTTATTTTTCACACAAAAGAGTTAGATAATTCCAAAGCTTTTGAGAAGAAGATGGTCAGACAGGCAGGGATGGAGGGGTAGGGCTGAGCTGGATGAAGGGAGCTCATTGTCATCTTAGGTCCTTGCTTATAGGAGACTAACTTTTGAGGGGACATGTTAGAAAAGAGGTAGGTTGGAGCAATTTAAAGAGGGTAAGCCAGGACTTGTGGACTTTGAGAGCATCTTCAACCAGGAGTCAGATCTAGCTTTCTCTTTGGATTGTTTTCTTTTAATTATTAGTATTTTTTCTAAGTTTAATAGTATGGAGAAATACGGATATTTCAGAGAAAATTTCCATCCATTCTGGGTGCTTAGTCAAAAAGAGGGGAGAAGAATTCTCAAGACCATCAGGTAGTGAAGACAGACTGTCAGCTTCAGGGAACCGGGGCTAGGGTTACCAAATTCACTTTTGCTTTCTTGTGCAGAAATATTTTAAGGAGCCCTTTATCTGTATGGGTTTGGAGAGATGAAAAGTGATATGTTTGGCAGAACCACCCTGCACCTTGGAAGAAGTACTAGGAAGAAGTAGATAAAGAATGAAAGTTTGTTTTTTTAGGGGAAGGGACCTGGGTAATTACTTATTTCTTAATTCTTCTTATTCCCCTTTGCTCAGACAAAATCAGTAATTTAATGTCTCTTGAGACAGAGCTGATAAATGGGGCTTGGAATAGTGTGTGGCACATAGTGAAATGAAGATGCCTATTGAATAAATGAATTAATGAAGCAGTGATGATTGTAGAACCTCAGTCCTTGTAGCTCACATGTGGGGGAAACATATACAAACATATTCCAATGAGATACATGTTATTATAGGCTAATGAATATTGAAATATCACTCCATAATAATGTTATTTTCCTTTTGAAATGAGGAAAGGGTTAATAAATTATTCAGAGGTGGTGAGATTTTGAATGTAACCGGAGAATACATTTTTTTTTTTTTCTGGCTGGAGGATATTTGAGAAAAAAAATAAGATTAGCTGGACATGATTTCTTAAAACAAAGACTCAATATATGATGTGAATATATGTCTGATCAATTTATGATGAGAATGTTGGCATCTAAGATGGAATGTTTAGGGTTCAGTTATGCGTAGAGGATGACACAGCCCAAACACTTGGGTAATCAGCTATAGCTTCAGAACTTGCTGCAGGAAAAACAGAGGAGAGAAAGCCACAGACATTCTGCAAATCTTTTCTAAAGTTCTGTGTAAATCTCAGGGCGATTCTAGTTTTCAGAGTGGACATCTTAAGTTTTTCTCTGTGGTTTAGAAACAGACAGAAACAGATAGGTGTGGCCGGAGAAATGAAAAACAAACATTCTTCTATAAAACAAGTCCAATTACAGCGTTGTGTGCAGCCGAAACCACAGAAGAAAACCTAGACAGGTGTCAAATAGAATCAGAACCATGTGGGCTTCAACCCAGTACTTTTTGCCCTCAGGAAAAGAGACGGCAGTTTGAGGTGTTTGGGGGAAAACTGGAGATGGGATGGCAGCTAAGTGTGCATCTTAGATTTTCTTCTTTCATTTGTAGTTTGACATTTAGAGGGTTGGGGCTCCTCAGACACCAAATGAGCTGACCTTTTGAAGCATCTAGGTGAGACAATCAATGAAGATTGTTTTGTCCCTTTGCATAGTGGAGGAGATCAGTTTTCCCTATTGGGAAAAGGTAGTGAGTCCTCTTCGATGCCTTGACTGAGGGAGAACACTCACTTTGGCACCCACAGGTGAGGGCAGCTTTGAAAGTTCCAGGGATAACATTGGAGGGATGAACATCTCTCAGAGGCCAGTGGGACAGAGTGAGACACCCACCTGAATGAGGTTTCAGTAGCTTAAGAAAATTGGATAATAATAAAAGTTCAAGAGAAGACAGAACATACATAATCACGTCTAGGGAGTCTCAGAAAGAGCTGATGTAACTCCAGAGCTAAGGGACTGATCATGATTTTCACTTAACGTAAAAACATTTCCAGATGAATGAGGTCTGGAAAAAGTCAGATATGGTTCACCAACCAATAGAGATGTCTGTGATTCAAATGTTACATATGACTGGAATGTGTCCCTCAAAATTCATATTTTGAAAACTTAACTCCCACTGTGGCTGTGTTGAGAGGTGGGGTCTTCCAGATTGTAAATCACCAGAGTTCTTCCCTCTTGAATGGATGAATGCTGTCATTGTCTTGAGAGTGCGCTTGTTTTCTTGATAGATTTAGGTCTCTTGACCTATGGCTACCTAACCTCCAGAAATGAGAGGAACTTTTTAAAAAAAAAAAAATCACCCACTTTGTGGTATTCTGTCATACTTGCACTATGAAATGGGGCTAATGCATGCTGAGGACTCCAAAGCTTCGTTTTGAGCAGGTGCACAAGGGCGTGCTAACCCTTGATCATCAAGTCATCAATGCAACATTGATTAAACTGTGTCAGACTGTGTAATATTGGGAGGGAGGTGGTGGTCAAGGAAGTAGCATCTAGATGTGACCAGAAGGGGCACTAAGTTTATTTATTTTTACATGGATGAAAAACTCTTCCTCTATTAAGTTGGAGCAGAAGAGGCAAATTCACACGTGGCCTCTAACCATAGGGTCCATGTAATGATGGCTGCCCCATATAGTAAACACATTGTTCTCATCATACAATGTGAGCACTTCTACTCTTAATGGATCCATTTTCTATTTTTCTGAAGTTTTTTTTTTTAATTAAGATCTTTGAGGCATTTTTGTATTGAGAGACCCTGATTGTATGGACCCAGATTTTTAGGCTAAGAAGAGTGTCCAGAGAGAATAAATGCAGGTAATCAGCACTATTTATGGGGCTTTGTCATTGTGAGGCTTATTTCTTGCTGGGTATGTCATTGTTAGTGTGAATGACTGCTTATTATTTCATCCATCACATGGACATAGCATAAATCACTAAGCCATCCATTTATGTAGTGAATATAAATCTTATTCAATAAACTCAGGTGAGCAAGAAATGTCACATCTCTATTTGCTTTAAATCAAATTAAGTAACTCTCTGGGCTGCCATCCTACAGGGTTGCTAGAAATTCCAATTTAGTCACCACTGGGACTTTCCACCCATTGTCCTTATCATGGAAATTTTCTGGTGAGTCTTAAATCGATACTCAAGTGGCAGAGAGGTCCTGATTCGGTCACTGTCCAGGCCTACACAGACCTTTGAAATCCATATTTTTGCTGTTTTCACCAAGTGGGTCACAGGTGTTTTGGTCCAGGTTGTGAGGTGTGAGGTGTGTGGTGGGATACATGTACCTTAGAGCCGTTATCTCAGAGACTCTGCGTGCGCATCACAGGGCTGGCAGGATTCCTAATCCTCACTAGTTCTGCCAGTCTCTGTGGCCCTCTCAGCCTGGCATTCTCTTCATTCTCTCTAGATGCTTCTGTGTGGCTGGCTCTTTTTAGCTTCCACCACAATTTCTGCAAGAACTCAGAAGTCTGGAGGGCAAATATTCAAGAGGATTATCTCTAAGGTTTCAGAGATAAAGACACGGAATCTGTGTGCCTGGAATAGGGTGCACCCCAATACATTCTAAAGGAACAGACTGTATCTGCTAACTGAGCTGGTAACCAACACCTCTGCTTTTACTTAGGAGTCACACCTGCTCAACAGGCAGTGTCGAGTACCTACTATGTGACAGGATTTAGACCAGGCACTGAAAACAAAACAGCGAACACGGTATAGTCTGATCACCACGCTGAAGCACTTTGTCATAGTGGACAATATGTACACTGCCAACAATAATGTAGTAGATTTTTTTGGAGGGGAGCATTTAACTGGAGTGGAGGGTGCAGAAATCAGCCCCAGAGACTAATTCAAGAAAATTGAAACAGGACAGACGTTAGCTGAGGTGCAGCGAGTAGCATGCACACATATTTTGAGTTAGAAAAATCCTGCTATGCTTTAGGAACTGAAAAACGAGCGGACTATAAGCCCGGGTTTAAGATGCAGAAGTGAAGCAAAGGAGTAAGCAATGCTTACGAGAGCTTTGGTTACCCAGGAGCTTGTATTGTATCCCGAGGTCCTCACTGTTAACAGGGTTGGCCTCTCTGCTTCTCATTCCATCTCGTCTTTTATTCCCACCTTACTTGTTTGCCCTACAATGACTGGAAAGTTAACACACTTAGCTTTCCGGCCTCCACTGGAGCTGGGACGAGCCTTGAGAAAGAGTTCTGGGCTCTGGATAACGAGGAGATTTCTGTAGATGCTATCACTTCATTTCCTCCGTCCTCTACCTGATGGCTCCTGCGGCGGGAGGTTATCAGCCAGGACAACAGAGATAAAAGGCAGCAATCTTGTTCACCGATGGCTTCGTGAGGACCCTGTACCCAGGTTGAACTCCCTCTATGCGGACCGCTGATGGTGTGGCATGAGTCAAACTTCGAATCAAACTTAGTTTGCTTAAGCCATCTTGAATGAGTTTCGTGAAGGTGAAAGCCAGTACCATGGGAGCCACTGAAATGTTTTAAGTGTGAGGGTTGATTGTTGCTCCCGCTGCTTTGTGAAAACCAGTACGGAAGGGGAACAGACTGGCTGTGAGGACACTAATCAGAGGTGTGTTAGAAATCCAGGCTGGAGGTAAATGGGTCCAAAGCAGCAATGTTAGATCTGAGAAGTGTTTCCAAGGAGGTCGGGGTGGGTGGAGCTAATCGGAAGTAAGGGAAATGAAGCTGTTGAGAAGTTTTCGGTTTAAACCAGCAGATAGAATGAATATTTAGGTTTTTTTTTATTTATTGTTTATCCATTAAAGCAATATTGGGATAAAAACAATCCCTAATCTTCTACCTATTTTGAGTTTTAAAATGGTAGGTGGAGTGAATTCTCCCAAGGGTTTCAAATCCAACTATAGGGATTTGGAGCCCTGGAAATGCCTTAAACCTATAACATAAAGGCTTATCAGTTGGAAGGGTCAGGATAAGGTGGGTTCTGTTCCTTTTGGAAGATCTTAGGGGAGAATCTGCTTTATTACTTTATCTAGAAGCTAGGGCATGCCCATGTTCTGAGACTTGTGGCCCGATTTTTCCACTGTAGCGTCAAGAGCATAGATATTTTTCTCTTTCCTCTGATCTCTTACTTTTTAAAACAAATAAATATTCTTGTTATTATATTGAATTCATCTGCACATTCTCAGATAGTCTTTTTATCCCTAGATCCTGCCTATACCTGGAAACCCCCTTTTCTTTATAAGGTAGAATATACACACGCTTCAGGTGTTAGGACAGAGACCGCACTTAAATTTATACATTGGCCCTGCAAGAAGAAATAGCTGAGACCTTAGAGAACCAAAAGGTTGAAAACTTTTCAGGGTTAGCTTGGGGTATGACCAGCTCATGTCCTGTTGCTATAGGGATGGATTGATTAACTCTATGTTCGTGGGTGTGGGGTGATAGTAACCCTGTCATTGTCATAGCTCAACTGTTACTCCAGGTGCTCAGCCTCACCCTTGGTCACTACCGCACTGTAGCTGACTCTGGGGGTTATCCTGGAGAAGCTGGCTCAGGAAATGCAGGATCATACTGATGACACCCCTAATATAATCAGACGGTGCCACCTCTAGAGTTTGCCCTGCCGATTCCCTCTGTCCATCTCATGTGTCACAATTTTCTTCCTATAATTTTTAATCTATGATGCTTCCCGTTCCATCGTGTCGTTGCCCATAAACATGTTCACCTCAGCCATACCCCCTCCATTTGGTCTGGGAAGCTTGCATTTCGCTCTCTAGCATGAAGGATTTCAGCCACAGTTAAAAGTGCAAGGCATTTTGGATATGTGTTTTATAAGTCCTCTGTGGCAAAGTTCCCTTTCTCATACCACCATTATAGAGTAACTTTTCATCAGCCACGATCGGAGTGGGGCTTTCTCCTAGCTAGCCCTGAGTGGTAGGACTCCCGGTGAAGGCAGAAGTCTTCCATGTCTGCTCCGTCCTCTGTGGATGCCATGAAGCACTGGTGGTTTCTGTTTCTTAGCAGTTTCACGTGCTTCATTTTAATAAGAGTGTAGGTAGCTACAGGCAGTTAGTAACTACTATGTTAGACAGCACAGACCTAGACACTCCTCTCTGCTTAGTGGAAAATGAGAGTAGGTTACAGGAGGGCATCTTCTCCATAGACCCATATAACGAGAGCAAAGCAAGGAAAGATCTTCACTGGAATAAAAGAAGAACAAATCTGGAAGGTCTAAAAATTCCGCTGAGCTGCTTGGCCCAGTTTTTCTTTTTCTACCAGATGGCAAACAAGTTGCTAACAAATTGTTTAAGGGGAGCTAGAGATCTGTGGACTATGCTTTTATTCGTTTTACTGGGCAATGTTTCTTGTTACCATTTTAAGTTAGTTTACAGGGTAATGTGTTTCGTGATGACATCTTCACACTATGTTGGCCTCCTACTGACCTCTCCTGACCCCCATCCCCATCAGGCTGGTCCCTGTCACCCCACTAATGGGCACTAATAGATTCCCTTCTGCATTTATGTTACATGTATTACCAGCCACCCTCAGTTCTCTTTCTCCTTTCTTGTCTCCTCCCTCACACACACACAGAAGGAGAGAGAGAGAGAGAGAGAGAGAGAGAGAGATACAGACAGAGAGAGAGGCAGATACGGAGAGACAGAGACAGATACACACACACAGACACACACACAGAGAGAGAGAGAGAGAGAGAGAGA
>NC_034594.1:145322629-145330613 GCF_900095145.1 Mus pahari
GAGAGAGAGAGAGAGAGAGAGAGAGAGAGAGAGAGAGAGAGAGACATAGACACACACAGAGATAGATACAGACAGAGAGAGAGGCAGATACGGAGAGACAGAGACAGACAGACAGACAGACAGACAGACAGACAGACAGACAGACAGACACACACACAGAGACAGAGAGAGAGAGAGAGAGAGAGAGAGAGAGAGAGAGAGAGAGAGAGAGAGAGAGATGAATTTAAGTCTTTGCTCTACATATAAGGTATTTGTCTAGGTCTGGTTTATTTTGAATAACATAATGAATTCTAGTTCCATCCACTTTCATGAAAATGTCATTTCATTTTTCCCTTATGGCTGAATAAAACTCCATTGTGTATGTGTACAACATATATTTTTATCCAATTATCTGTTGATAGATATCTAGACTGTTTCTTGCTATCATGGGTAGAACAACAATACACATGGATGTGCAGGTACCTCTGTGGTACATTGACTTAGAGTTCTTTGAGTTTATATGCAGGAATGGTATAGCTGAGCCATACTAAAAATAGTATTTTATCTCATTTCCCCTGTATTGTTTGTTCTCTCTCTCTTGAATAGCAGTGAGCTCATCCATACTTGCTGTTTAGTTAAAAAACATCCCAGCAAGCTCAGTATGTGTCTTTTGCTCATGTTGTCATGTAGCAAACAGAAGACTACAGTAGGGCCCTTCCTGTCTAGATTATGAGGCCCAGGTCCTGAAGGCAGTCAGAGGCACCATGATGGCTGTAGCATTTGATGTATTGCCAATTCAAAATTATGCCCAGAATGGATTTTATTTTAAGGATCTGAGATGGATAGAGAATTTATACCTTATCCAAGAGAAAAGCCAGAATCAGGATGATGCTTCATATTTGATGCAATCTAAGATGCATACCCGTAAGAAGTATGTGGTTTCTCTCACAGGTTGTTGAGTGTGACTTTCTCCCACAAGGGAGGGGTGTGTGGTAACCAACACTGGGGGGATGTTCCTAGTGCATAGGTGAGGTCAAGCTCAAAAGGAGATTCTGAGGTTAACAAGAGACCCAAGATTAAGCTGCAGAAGAGGTTTCTGGAGGAGACTGAAGAGCAGAGGGAGTGTACCCTTCTTCATGCTTTTATAGCTGTAGGTGAGGAAGCCTTTGTGTCTGATATAATCAGGGCAGGGAAGCCTGTGAGAACGGCATTACATAAACTAGAGTCTTTCTGTCGGAAGCATCAGGAGAGTGAGAGAAGGGACAGAGAAAGAACACAAGAACAAGGAAGTCAGAAGTGAGGATAAATACATCTGTGGATGATGCTTAATGACCTTTATGCTTCATCTATTATAAAAGGCACTGAGATACTCAAAGGGGGACATAAAAGGAAGAGCAACAGCTCCTGGTGGTACCTGAACAAGAGGTGAGAGAATACCAACAATGGACGACTTTCTCTGACACTTGTAGTGCAGAGTAGATAAGCAGCTGCCTAAAAGAGATTACGGCGGTGAGAGTCCCCACAGCAATGTGTCCTGAGACCTAGCTCTGTAGTCCTACAGCGTGTACAAAAAAAGCCTTTGTAAGTTCCAGATAATAAAGGATAAATGTGTCTGTGAGGAAAACTGAAGAGTCAGAGCAATGAAAGCTCAGATACGTTTGTTTCTAAGAAATCTTCTAATTCTTAATATCCAGCTCCCCACTGAGCAGATCCAGATACATGCTATCTCAAAGCTTTTTCCTTGGTCTAACCCTATAAGAAAGACATGATGGGGACAGTCCTCATCCCAAGGGAGACAAGGACTCTCTTCTCAGACTAGGAGAGGGACCCTCTATATGTATAGTTATGCTTCCATGATGCAAATGTGTTATGCATGTGTGAGCAGATAATGATAAGAGTCATTTATCCTTTCTGGAAAATAGGATGGACCAAAAAATAAAAGAGGAACTTCCAAGGAATTGTGGGATTTTAGAGTTTAAAAACAAAGTAGATTTATTCCCGACAAAGAACTTTTCTAATGAACCCCTATTCTGAAACTGGATAAGGCAAGGGTTGGATGTTTGATAGCAGCTACTTGGTGTTATGATTCAATGGCCATAGTGATTTTTCTCACTTGGTACAACTAATACAGAGGAGGAGCCACCTGGAACCTGGGACATTTATGTCCCTTCTCTCTGACCTCTGTACAGAATGAACAAAAGAAAGCACCTCATATTCAGACCATTGGAACACTGCCTGAACATCAAGAGTTTCCCCCAGTCTTTATGCCAATCAAAAATACCCTACAGATGTTCACCATGCACTGTGGGAGGGTGGTATCACTGCCCAAGGGATCTACTGATGCAGGACAGCCCTCTCCCTTTTCACGAGCACTCTCTGAGCTTTGGGGAGGAAGACTGCTCTTCTAAAAGTCATAGGCTGGGTTGGATGCAGATATGGGCCATTGACTCATGTCTTCTCATTTCTGAATCAGAGTGGTTTCTGTTCCTCTTTTTAAAAATACTTTTCTTAAAAATTTACATTTATTTGTTTATTTATTTATTTATTGTCTGCGCACATGCACGTCAGTGCCATAGCAAGCATGTGGGGGACAGACTACATGTGTGGGAGTCAGTAGCCCCCTTCCACCACCTGGGTCCATTGAGTGAACTCAGGTCATTTTACTCGACTTCTTGCTAGTGCCATTTCTTCCCTTTCTTAGCTCACTGACACTTTGGGACCGGAGGGAATGGCTTTATTTTAAGTTGCTAGGAAACATCCTAGAGTTTTAAAATTGGGCATTGTTTCTAACCAAGAACCTCAGAGAATATGGTTATTTGGAGGATAATTAAGTTCATACAATGTCATACAGCACATCTTTTCTCTTTGGCACTGGGGATTGAGCAAAGAACAAGTTGACACGATCTCATAAGATATTTATTGGCCCTGTTCACATTTTTCACAATTACTTCAAACTTTGATGTTTAATACTGTAAAATATGTGCAACAACAGTTGTTTAACATTTTATGCATGTATTTATATATTACCCAATTCATAGATGCCCATACTAGAAAGATGAGGGCTGGGCATGAAGCTCGGTGTTCAGGGTTCTGGCTTTGTTGGGTCTTCTGCATCACAAACACAGAACCACAATGGCAAAAAAACACACAAATCAAAAATAACCACCCCCCCAAAAGATGAAGAATAATATAGAATAGTTTTCTGGAAAAGGGAGGGCCTCATGCCTTATTAATAGCCCCAGTTTTACTTCACTTTGAATCTTAAAGTGCATACATCTATGGAGGTAGCCACTACTTTTCAAAAGCAGCAACAACTGTTCTAAAGCACTCCAAAGTTTGTGGATTGTAAACAGTGCCTACAGACTTTGTATCAGGACATCTTGACCGCTTCCCTGATTGACCACACCCGTCAGTCATCTCTTTATATTGCACCAGCTGCTTTTTAAATTCCAAACAGCAGAGATGCATCCTGAAATGTCTGTCTTCCCTTTTGCATTGTGTAGGATGGAAGATTAATGTAATACTTTCTGGGCTCTCCTCCTCCCCTTCGCCCTTCTCTCCTCACACAGCTTCTATTTGCAGATCACCTGTGGAGCTTACGTTCTATTCTTATCAGAGCAAAAATTATGCGCTTTGTCTACAGATGGGCTTTAAACACTGAAGCTTGGGGGTGTTTATGTGATTATGATTTTGTGAATATTGTCCACTGCAGAGCCAAATGATATAATTATCTTTTTCTTCTCTTTGTTTTGCTGTTTCTTAGAGTTCCCAATCATTTCTCTCTCTCTCTCTCTTTTATATTTCCTGTCTTTGTAGCAGTAAGAATATGGTCAAATCAAAGGAATTAGTTTCTTCTACCATCCCCCTACCTATCAATACCTTATTTTGGATTCGGCTGCTCTTTCTTCCTAGCCTGGGCTGATTGTTACTTAGGCTGGCCTAAGAGATGTCATTTTGAGTCTTCTTTTCATTACTCTCCATGCTGTGGCTCCAGTTTCTTTGATCTCATATCTTTCTCTTTTTGGTTCACCTCTTAGCTTTTCTGGAACACGTCTTAAAGTAATTTTCCATGGAAGGGTATGAAGGTTCTTACATACTTGACAATGCCTTTGTTCTGCCCTCTCACATTGATATCAAAATGGCTGTCAAATTCTCAGTTGAAAATACCACCCTATGTGTGTGTATGTGTGTTGTGTATGTGTGTGTGTGTGTTGTGTATGTGTGTATATGTGTATTGTGTGATTATGTGTGTTATGTGGTCATGTGTGTTATGTGTGTATTGTATTGTATGTGTGTGGTGTATGTGTGTATTATCTTTTTTTTCTCTTTGTTTTGTTGTCCCTTGGAGTCCCCAATCCTTTTTTTCCTTCTTTCTTCTATTTCCTGTCTTTTTAGGAGTAAGAATATAATCAAATCTAAGGAATTAGTTTCTTCTACCATTCCCCTGTGTTATATGTAGATTATATGTGTATATGTATGGTGTGTGTATATGTGTATGTTTTGTGTGTATGTGTAATGTGTGTGTGTTGTATGTATGCTGTGTGTTTGTGTGGTATGTGTGTGTGCTGTGTGGTATGTTGTGTTGTATATGTGTGGTGTGTGTGTTTGTGTGTGTGTGTGTGTATGTATGCATGTATGTGGTGTGGTGTGGTATATGTGTTCTTCCTGTGTATGTGCAGAGGCCATAGGAAGACGTTGGATGTCCTGCTTTATCCCAGTCCCCCAAACCATTTCCCCCTTGCTTATGACTATGAAGAACCTTCTCCACTAAAATTTATATTCATTTCTCAAATTTGATACCAACATGTTTCTTATAATTTAAATATTTTTTTCTGCTGAAGAAAAATTTAGGATTTTCTCTATATTTTATTTTTTTAAGATTTATTTTTATTTATATGTGTGTACACCATCTACAGAGGCTAGATGAGGATGTCAGATTCCCTGGAGCTGGGGTTATAGGGTGCTATAAGCTGCCTGATGTAGGTTCTGGGAACTGTACTAGGTATCCTGAAGTACACCAAGAGCTCTTAACTGCTGAACCATCTCTCTAGCCCTTTGATACTCTGAAATTTCAAGAACTTGGGGACAGATGTGAATATATTGGTTGCCTTGGGTACCTGGTGGACAATCTTAGTTTGGAAACTGATTGTTGAATTTGGGGTATTCTCATTTCTTTTATGATTAGCCAGTCTCAGCACTCTCTTTCTGGACTTTATGTTACTTGGATATTGGAATTTCTTGGTTCAACATTCAGAGAGGTTTTTGCTCATTTTCTATTTTTAATTTTTTGTTCATAATGTTTAATTTGTCAATCACATATTTTTCTTGTATTTTCTTATTTCACTGATTTAAAAAAATAATACTTTGTTCCCTACTAATGAGAGCTTGTATGTGGAGTTATAACCTGTGAAGTTTTAGCTTCTCCCTAGTCATTTTCCATGGCATTGTTCTATGTAACTCCAGCTTGGTGCTCAGGATTCTTCTACCGTAGCCTCTTGGGAGCTGGAATGGCAAGTCTGCACCATCCATCACACCTGGCATAGAGTTTTATTTCTAAATTTTCTCCTGTCCCCCGAGTAGCCTACACCACCTCCAGAGTTAATTTTCTCCTACCTTATCTCTGTATTTTCCTTCTAAGTTGCATTCACCTCAAGTACAAGCACATAATGGACTTTGGTCATCCATCATATTTAAGACTAAGGGAAAAAAAAATCCAATGTGCGTATGTTTTTTGGATGAGTGTGTGTCGAGGCTGCCTTCAGGTTAGACATTCTTTAATTATGCTATTTAAAGGGCCCCCTAACCCTTTGAGAGCCCTAAAACATCACCATCTCCATTTGTTTGCTTTATTTTGGTAATTTTCCTTAGAAAATACCCTTTGTTTAAGCGTTTGTTTTTGGCATGGAAGTAAAACACCTATTATCCAGCCAGTGTGATTAAAGGATTAGGGGAGGACTGTGGGATCAGTGCTGTTAATAACCTTCAGGGGCTATGGCTACTGTCTGCAGCTCTGGTCTTGGAGGCAGGATGGAGATTTTTAGGCTCTCATGGGGAGATTATCTCCCTGTTTGTCTGAAGCCCTCCCTGCATTGCCATATATCCTAGACTACAGCTTCCCCCGCCCAGCTTCACAGTGTTTTATCCACTTTTCCTCTTGCAGAAATGTTTAGGAATATTTCACTTGCTAATAGCTATTCTCCTATTCTTTTCACTGCTGTGAGTTTATATCATTTTTATTTATTTTTTAAAACATGTTGTTAATGTTGCCTTGGGAGAGAGAACAGATAAACATTTTTGCACATGTTGCAGTTTTGAGTTAGAGAATACTTCATTTCTTCCCAGTGGATATTTTAATTTTTTGTATTTAAGTTTCTTTTGTAGAAGATATCTATCTATCTATCTATCTATCTATCTATCTATCTATCTATCTATCTATCTATCACCTCCTACAAAATTTATGAGGTCCAAGAGGATTGACAAATACCATTTAAGTCTTTCTCTCACCCTTGTTCTCTAGGTAATCAGTTTCTTAGGCATCCTCCCAGACACACTCTATGCAAACATACTTTTTTTTGGTAATTAAAAAATTCAAGCAGAGGCTACAAACACTACATTTGTACATTCCCTTCAAACTCACTGTCATCTCAGACTCTATACTAATTTTTAGAGATTAATTTTATTTCTGCATAATGTTTTCATGAATGAAAACTTAAAAGTCCCTCCAAGCGGGGTTGGAATGGGCTTGGTGAATATGACCACATTTTGTTGTATACATGTATGAGTGTCTTAGTGTTTCTATTGCTACAATAAAATATGACCAAACCAACATGGGAAGGAAAGGGTTTATTTTGCTTATACTTCTGTATTACTGTTCATTATTGAAGGAAGTCAGGACAGGAACTCACACAGGGCAAGAACCTGGAGGCAGGAGCTGATGCAGGGGCCATGGATGAGTGCTACTTACTGGCTTGTTTCACATGGTTTGCTCAGCCTACTTTGTGATAGAACCCAGGACCACAAATCCAGGAGTGGCACCACCTACAATGGCATGAACCCTCCTACATCAATCATAATTAAGAAAATGCCCCACAGGTTCATCTACAGCTGGATCGTATGGAGGTGTTTTCTCAATTGAGGCTCCCTCCTCTTCGATGACTCTAGCTTGTGTCAAGTTATCTTAAACTAGCCAGGACAATGAAGATTCTAAAAAAAAAAAAGTTGAAGAGAAGCACTTATTTATTGGTGATCTTTTATTTCCCTGCTAATGATTAACTTTTGTAAAAATATGACAGTTTCCATTTTTTTTATACAGTATTTCACAGATGTATCATTTTTATCTGTTAGATAAATTCCTAGAAATGAAATTTCAGTTAGTCGCCAGCTTTCTTGGGGAGTGTTACTTTGCTTGTGACTAGGACAGAATAGCTGACAAGAAAAGAAAACTCATGCATAGTTCAGTAGATACAGTCTCTCACTTCAAGGATGGCAAGGGGTGGGTGGCTCCAGCCTTGGCAGCCAGGAAACCAAATCTAATTAGAGTCTCAGGACTCATGTCTCAGTCACCATTCCAGATCCCATCTCCAAAAGGTTCCAGACTCTCAATATAGTGCCACAAAGGTGGGGACCAAGAGTTCAAACAAACCCTGGGGACATTTCACGCGTAAATCACAGGGAGTATCAGTCCTCTTTCCAATCGTGTCAGAGACCATCTGTGTCGCCATTCCTTTCTTAGCATATGGTTAAGAGCCTGTCAGAAGTCCATCCTGCTATTTTAGCTTAGTTTTATATACAGATTTCTCAAGGTCCAAAGGTGGTTATAAAGAAGAGAATTAAGGCAAAAAGACACTGGGAAAGTCTCTGTCTCCGTCTCAGTCTCGGTCTCGGTCTCGGTCTCGGTCTCCGTCTAGGTCTAGGTCTCGGTCTCCGTCTAGGTCTCGGTCTCCGTCTAGGTCTCAGTCTCGGTGGTCTCCGTCTCCGTCCGTCCCTCCCTCCCTCCTTTTCTTTT